>NC_092574.1:27688712-27981011 GCF_037975245.1 Apostichopus japonicus | reverse complement strand
ACCCTAACCCTAACCCTAACCCTAACCCTAACCCTAACCCTAACCCTAACCCTAACCCTAACCCTAACCCTAACCCTAACCCTAACCCTAACCCTAACCCTAACCCTAACCCTAACCCTAACCCTAACCCTAACCCTAACCCTAACCCTAACCCTAACCCTAACCCTAACCCTAACCCTAACCCTAACCCTAACCCTAACCCTAACCCTAACCCTAACCCTAACCCTAACCCTAGACCCTAACCCTAACCCTAACCCTAACCCTAACCCTAACCCTAACCCTAACCCTAACCCTAACCCTAACCCTAACCCTAACCCTAACCCTAACCCTAACCCTAACCCTAACCCTAACCCTAACCCTAACCCTAACCCTAACCCTAACCCTAACCCTAACCCTAACCCTAACCCTAACCCTAACCCTAACCCTAACCCTAACCCTAACCCTAACCCTAACCCTAACCCTAACCCTAACCCTAACCCTAACCCTAACCCTAACCCTAACCCTAACCCTAACCCTAACCCTAACCCTAACCCTAACCCTAACCCTAACCCTAACCCTAACCCTAACCCTAACCCTAACCCTAACCCTAACCCTAACCCTAACCCTAACCCTAACCCTAACCCTAACCCTAACCCTAACCCTAACCCTAACCCTAACCCTAACCCTAACCCTAACCCTAACCCTAACCCTAACCCTAACCCTAACCCTAACCCTAACCCTAACCCTAACCCTAACCCTAACCCTAACCCTAACCCTAACCCTAACCCTAACCCTAACCCTAACCCTAACCCTAACCCTAACCCTAACCCTAACCCTAACCCTAACCCTAACCCTAACCCTAACCCTAACCCTAACCCTAACCCTAACCCTAACCCTAACCCTAACCCTAACCCTAACCCTAACCCTAACCCTAACCCTAACCCTAACCCTAACCCTAACCCTAACCCTAACCCTAACCCTAACCCTAACCCTAACCCTAACCCTAACCCTAACCCTAACCCTAACCCTAACCCTAACCCTAACCCTAACCCTAACCCTAACCCTAACCCTAACCCTAACCCTAACCCTAACCCTAACCCTAACCCTAACCCTAACCCTAACCCTAACCCTAACCCTAACCCTAACCCTAACCCTAACCCTAACCCTAACCCTAACCCTAACCCTAACCCTAACCCTAACCCTAACCCTAACCCTAACCCTAACCCTAACCCTAACCCTAACCCTAACCCTAACCCTAACCCTAACCCTAACCCTAACCCTAACCCTAACCCTAACCCTAACCCTAACCCTAACCCTAACCCTAACCCTAACCCTAACCCTAACCCTAACCCTAACCCTAACCCTAACCCTAACCCTAACCCTAACCCTAACCCTAACCCTAACCCTAACCCTAACCCTAACCCTAACCCTAACCCTAACCCTAACCCTAACCCTAACCCTAACCCTAACCCTAACCCTAACCCTAACCCTAACCCTAACCCTAACCCTAACCCTAACCCTAACCCTAACCCTAACCCTAACCCTAACCCTAACCCTAACCCTAACCCTAACCCTAACCCTAACCCTAACCCTAACCCTAACCCTAACCCTAACCCTAACCCTAACCCTAACCCTAACCCTAACCCTAACCCTAACCCTAACCCTAACCCTAACCCTAACCCTAACCCTAACCCTAACCCTAACCCTAACCCTAACCCTAACCCTAACCCTAACCCTAACCCTAACCCTAACCCTAACCCTAACCCTAACCCTAACCCTAACCCTAACCCTAACCCTAACCCTAACCCTAACCCTAACCCTAACCCTAACCCTAACCCTAACCCTAACCCTAACCCTAACCCTAACCCTAACCCTAACCCTAACCCTAACCCTAACCCTAACCCTAACCCTAACCCTAACCCTAACCCTAACCCTAACCCTAACCCTAACCCTAACCCTAACCCTAACCCTAACCCTAACCCTAACCCTAACCCTAACCCTAACCCTAACCCTAACCCTAACCCTAACCCTAACCCTAACCCTAACCCTAACCCTAACCCTAACCCTAACCCTAACCCTAACCCTAACCCTAACCCTAACCCTAACCCTAACCCTAACCCTAACCCTAACCCTAACCCTAACCCTAACCCTAACCCTAACCCTAACCCTAACCCTAACCCTAACCCTAACCCTAACCCTAACCCTAACCCTAACCCTAACCCTAACCCTAACCCTAACCCTAACCCTAACCCTAACCCTAACCCTAACCCTAACCCTAACCCTAACCCTAACCCTAACCCTAACCCTAACCCTAACCCTAACCCTAACCCTAACCCTAACCCTAACCCTAACCCTAACCCTAACCCTAACCCTAACCCTAACCCTAACCCTAACCCTAACCCTAACCCTAACCCTAACCCTAACCCTAACCCTAACCCTAACCCTAACCCTAACCCTAACCCTAACCCTAACCCTAACCCTAACCCTAACCCTAACCCTAACCCTAACCCTAACCCTAACCCTAACCCTAACCCTAACCCTAACCCTAACCCTAACCCTAACCCTAACCCTAACCCTAACCCTAACCCTAACCCTAACCCTAACCCTAACCCTAACCCTAACCCTAACCCTAACCCTAACCCTAACCCTAACCCTAACCCTAACCCTAACCCTAACCCTAACCCTAACCCTAACCCTAACCCTAACCCTAACCCTAACCCTAACCCTAACCCTAACCCTAACCCTAACCCTAACCCTAACCCTAACCCTAACCCTAACCCTAACCCTAACCCTAACCCTAACCCTAACCCTAACCCTAACCCTAACCCTAACCCTAACCCTAACCCTAACCCTAACCCTAACCCTAACCCTAACCCTAACCCTAACCCTAACCCTAACCCTAACCCTAACCCTAACCCTAACCCTAACCCTAACCCTAACCCTAACCCTAACCCTAACCCTAACCCTAACCCTAACCCTAACCCTAACCCTAACCCTAACCCTAACCCTAACCCTAACCCTAACCCTAACCCTAACCCTAACCCTAACCCTAACCCTAACCCTAACCCTAACCCTAACCCTAACCCTAACCCTAACCCTAACCCTAACCCTAACCCTAACCCTAACCCTAACCCTAACCCTAACCCTAACCCTAACCCTAACCCTAACCCTAACCCTAACCCTAACCCTAACCCTAACCCTAACCCTAACCCTAACCCTAACCCTAACCCTAACCCTAACCCTAACCCTAACCCTAACCCTAACCCTAACCCTAACCCTAACCCTAACCCTAACCCTAACCCTAACCCTAACCCTAACCCTAACCCTAACCCTAACCCTAACCCTAACCCTAACCCTAACCCTAACCCTAACCCTAACCCTAACCCTAACCCTAACCCTAACCCTAACCCTAACCCTAACCCTAACCCTAACCCTAACCCTAACCCTAACCCTAACCCTAACCCTAACCCTAACCCTAACCCTAACCCTAACCCTAACCCTAACCCTAACCCTAACCCTAACCCTAACCCTAACCCTAACCCTAACCCTAACCCTAACCCTAACCCTAACCCTAACCCTAACCCTAACCCTAACCCTAACCCTAACCCTAACCCTAACCCTAACCCTAACCCTAACCCTAACCCTAACCCTAACCCTAACCCTAACCCTAACCCTAACCCTAACCCTAACCCTAACCCTAACCCTAACCCTAACCCTAACCCTAACCCTAACCCTAACCCTAACCCTAACCCTAACCCTAACCCTAACCCTAACCCTAACCCTAACCCTAACCCTAACCCTAACCCTAACCCTAACCCTAACCCTAACCCTAACCCTAACCCTAACCCTAACCCTAACCCTAACCCTAACCCTAACCCTAACCCTAACCCTAACCCTAACCCTAACCCTAACCCTAACCCTAACCCTAACCCTAACCCTAACCCTAACCCTAACCCTAACCCTAACCCTAACCCTAACCCTAACCCTAACCCTAACCCTAACCCTAACCCTAACCCTAACCCTAACCCTAACCCTAACCCTAACCCTAACCCTAACCCTAACCCTAACCCTAACCCTAACCCTAACCCTAACCCTAACCCTAACCCTAACCCTAACCCTAACCCTAACCCTAACCCTAACCCTAACCCTAACCCTAACCCTAACCCTAACCCTAACCCTAACCCTAACCCTAACCCTAACCCTAACCCTAACCCTAACCCTAACCCTAACCCTAACCCTAACCCTAACCCTAACCCTAACCCTAACCCTAACCCTAACCCTAACCCTAACCCTAACCCTAACCCTAACCCTAACCCTAACCCTAACCCTAACCCTAACCCTAACCCTAACCCTAACCCTAACCCTAACCCTAACCCTAACCCTAACCCTAACCCTAACCCTAACCCTAACCCTAACCCTAACCCTAACCCTAACCCTAACCCTAACCCTAACCCTAACCCTAACCCTAACCCTAACCCTAACCCTAACCCTAACCCTAACCCTAACCCTAACCCTAACCCTAACCCTAACCCTAACCCTAACCCTAACCCTAACCCTAACCCTAACCCTAACCCTAACCCTAACCCTAACCCTAACCCTAACCCTAACCCTAACCCTAACCCTAACCCTAACCCTAACCCTAACCCTAACCCTAACCCTAACCCTAACCCTAACCCTAACCCTAACCCTAACCCTAACCCTAACCCTAACCCTAACCCTAACCCTAACCCTAACCCTAACCCTAACCCTAACCCTAACCCTAACCCTAACCCTAACCCTAACCCTAACCCTAACCCTAACCCTAACCCTAACCCTAACCCTAACCCTAACCCTAACCCTAACCCTAACCCTAACCCTAACCCTAACCCTAACCCTAACCCTAACCCTAACCCTAACCCTAACCCTAACCCTAACCCTAACCCTAACCCTAACCCTAACCCTAACCCTAACCCTAACCCTAACCCTAACCCTAACCCTAACCCTAACCCTAACCCTAACCCTAACCCTAACCCTAACCCTAACCCTAACCCTAACCCTAACCCTAACCCTAACCCTAACCCTAACCCTAACCCTAACCCTAACCCTAACCCTAACCCTAACCCTAACCCTAACCCTAACCCTAACCCTAACCCTAACCCTAACCCTAACCCTAACCCTAACCCTAACCCTAACCCTAACCCTAACCCTAACCCTAACCCTAACCCTAACCCTAACCCTAACCCTAACCCTAACCCTAACCCTAACCCTAACCCTAACCCTAACCCTAACCCTAACCCTAACCCTAACCCTAACCCTAACCCTAACCCTAACCCTAACCCTAACCCTAACCCTAACCCTAACCCTAACCCTAACCCTAACCCTAACCCTAACCCTAACCCTAACCCTAACCCTAACCCTAACCCTAACCCTAACCCTAACCCTAACCCTAACCCTAACCCTAACCCTAACCCTAACCCTAACCCTAACCCTAACCCTAACCCTAACCCTAACCCTAACCCTAACCCTAACCCTAACCCTAACCCTAACCCTAACCCTAACCCTAACCCTAACCCTAACCCTAACCCTAACCCTAACCCTAACCCTAACCCTAACCCTAACCCTAACCCTAACCCTAACCCTAACCCTAACCCTAACCCTAACCCTAACCCTAACCCTAACCCTAACCCTAACCCTAACCCTAACCCTAACCCTAACCCTAACCCTAACCCTAACCCTAACCCTAACCCTAACCCTAACCCTAACCCTAACCCTAACCCTAACCCTAACCCTAACCCTAACCCTAACCCTAACCCTAACCCTAACCCTAACCCTAACCCTAACCCTAACCCTAACCCTAACCCTAACCCTAACCCTAACCCTAACCCTAACCCTAACCCTAACCCTAACCCTAACCCTAACCCTAACCCTAACCCTAACCCTAACCCTAACCCTAACCCTAACCCTAACCCTAACCCTAACCCTAACCCTAACCCTAACCCTAACCCTAACCCTAACCCTAACCCTAACCCTAACCCTAACCCTAACCCTAACCCTAACCCTAACCCTAACCCTAACCCTAACCCTAACCCTAACCCTAACCCTAACCCTAACCCTAACCCTAACCCTAACCCTAACCCTAACCCTAACCCTAACCCTAACCCTAACCCTAACCCTAACCCTAACCCTAACCCTAACCCTAACCCTAACCCTAACCCTAACCCTAACCCTAACCCTAACCCTAACCCTAACCCTAACCCTAACCCTAACCCTAACCCTAACCCTAACCCTAACCCTAACCCTAACCCTAACCCTAACCCTAACCCTAACCCTAACCCTAACCCTAACCCTAACCCTAACCCTAACCCTAACCCTAACCCTAACCCTAACCCTAACCCTAACCCTAACCCTAACCCTAACCCTAACCCTAACCCTAACCCTAACCCTAACCCTAACCCTAACCCTAACCCTAACCCTAACCCTAACCCTAACCCTAACCCTAACCCTAACCCTAACCCTAACCCTAACCCTAACCCTAACCCTAACCCTAACCCTAACCCTAACCCTAACCCTAACCCTAACCCTAACCCTAACCCTAACCCTAACCCTAACCCTAACCCTAACCCTAACCCTAACCCTAACCCTAACCCTAACCCTAACCCTAACCCTAACCCTAACCCTAACCCTAACCCTAACCCTAACCCTAACCCTAACCCTAACCCTAACCCTAACCCTAACCCTAACCCTAACCCTAACCCTAACCCTAACCCTAACCCTAACCCTAACCCTAACCCTAACCCTAACCCTAACCCTAACCCTAACCCTAACCCTAACCCTAACCCTAACCCTAACCCTAACCCTAACCCTAACCCTAACCCTAACCCTAACCCTAACCCTAACCCTAACCCTAACCCTAACCCTAACCCTAACCCTAACCCTAACCCTAACCCTAACCCTAACCCTAACCCTAACCCTAACCCTAACCCTAACCCTAACCCTAACCCTAACCCTAACCCTAACCCTAACCCTAACCCTAACCCTAACCCTAACCCTAACCCTAACCCTAACCCTAACCCTAACCCTAACCCTAACCCTAACCCTAACCCTAACCCTAACCCTAACCCTAACCCTAACCCTAACCCTAACCCTAACCCTAACCCTAACCCTAACCCTAACCCTAACCCTAACCCTAACCCTAACCCTAACCCTAACCCTAACCCTAACCCTAACCCTAACCCTAACCCTAACCCTAACCCTAACCCTAACCCTAACCCTAACCCTAACCCTAACCCTAACCCTAACCCTAACCCTAACCCTAACCCTAACCCTAACCCTAACCCTAACCCTAACCCTAACCCTAACCCTAACCCTAACCCTAACCCTAACCCTAACCCTAACCCTAACCCTAACCCTAACCCTAACCCTAACCCTAACCCTAACCCTAACCCTAACCCTAACCCTAACCCTAACCCTAACCCTAACCCTAACCCTAACCCTAACCCTAACCCTAACCCTAACCCTAACCCTAACCCTAACCCTAACCCTAACCCTAACCCTAACCCTAACCCTAACCCTAACCCTAACCCTAACCCTAACCCTAACCCTAACCCTAACCCTAACCCTAACCCTAACCCTAACCCTAACCCTAACCCTAACCCTAACCCTAACCCTAACCCTAACCCTAACCCTAACCCTAACCCTAACCCTAACCCTAACCCTAACCCTAACCCTAACCCTAACCCTAACCCTAACCCTAACCCTAACCCTAACCCTAACCCTAACCCTAACCCTAACCCTAACCCTAACCCTAACCCTAACCCTAACCCTAACCCTAACCCTAACCCTAACCCTAACCCTAACCCTAACCCTAACCCTAACCCTAACCCTAACCCTAACCCTAACCCTAACCCTAACCCTAACCCTAACCCTAACCCTAACCCTAACCCTAACCCTAACCCTAACCCTAACCCTAACCCTAACCCTAACCCTAACCCTAACCCTAACCCTAACCCTAACCCTAACCCTAACCCTAACCCTAACCCTAACCCTAACCCTAACCCTAACCCTAACCCTAACCCTAACCCTAACCCTAACCCTAACCCTAACCCTAACCCTAACCCTAACCCTAACCCTAACCCTAACCCTAACCCTAACCCTAACCCTAACCCTAACCCTAACCCTAACCCTAACCCTAACCCTAACCCTAACCCTAACCCTAACCCTAACCCTAACCCTAACCCTAACCCTAACCCTAACCCTAACCCTAACCCTAACCCTAACCCTAACCCTAACCCTAACCCTAACCCTAACCCTAACCCTAACCCTAACCCTAACCCTAACCCTAACCCTAACCCTAACCCTAACCCTAACCCTAACCCTAACCCTAACCCTAACCCTAACCCTAACCCTAACCCTAACCCTAACCCTAACCCTAACCCTAACCCTAACCCTAACCCTAACCCTAACCCTAACCCTAACCCTAACCCTAACCCTAACCCTAACCCTAACCCTAACCCTAACCCTAACCCTAACCCTAACCCTAACCCTAACCCTAACCCTAACCCTAACCCTAACCCTAACCCTAACCCTAACCCTAACCCTAACCCTAACCCTAACCCTAACCCTAACCCTAACCCTAACCCTAACCCTAACCCTAACCCTAACCCTAACCCTAACCCTAACCCTAACCCTAACCCTAACCCTAACCCTAACCCTAACCCTAACCCTAACCCTAACCCTAACCCTAACCCTAACCCTAACCCTAACCCTAACCCTAACCCTAACCCTAACCCTAACCCTAACCCTAACCCTAACCCTAACCCTAACCCTAACCCTAACCCTAACCCTAACCCTAACCCTAACCCTAACCCTAACCCTAACCCTAACCCTAACCCTAACCCTAACCCTAACCCTAACCCTAACCCTAACCCTAACCCTAACCCTAACCCTAACCCTAACCCTAACCCTAACCCTAACCCTAACCCTAACCCTAACCCTAACCCTAACCCTAACCCTAACCCTAACCCTAACCCTAACCCTAACCCTAACCCTAACCCTAACCCTAACCCTAACCCTAACCCTAACCCTAACCCTAACCCTAACCCTAACCCTAACCCTAACCCTAACCCTAACCCTAACCCTAACCCTAACCCTAACCCTAACCCTAACCCTAACCCTAACCCTAACCCTAACCCTAACCCTAACCCTAACCCTAACCCTAACCCTAACCCTAACCCTAACCCTAACCCTAACCCTAACCCTAACCCTAACCCTAACCCTAACCCTAACCCTAACCCTAACCCTAACCCTAACCCTAACCCTAACCCTAACCCTAACCCTAACCCTAACCCTAACCCTAACCCTAACCCTAACCCTAACCCTAACCCTAACCCTAACCCTAACCCTAACCCTAACCCTAACCCTAACCCTAACCCTAACCCTAACCCTAACCCTAACCCTAACCCTAACCCTAACCCTAACCCTAACCCTAACCCTAACCCTAACCCTAACCCTAACCCTAACCCTAACCCTAACCCTAACCCTAACCCTAACCCTAACCCTAACCCTAACCCTAACCCTAACCCTAACCCTAACCCTAACCCTAACCCTAACCCTAACCCTAACCCTAACCCTAACCCTAACCCTAACCCTAACCCTAACCCTAACCCTAACCCTAACCCTAACCCTAACCCTAACCCTAACCCTAACCCTAACCCTAACCCTAACCCTAACCCTAACCCTAACCCTAACCCTAACCCTAACCCTAACCCTAACCCTAACCCTAACCCTAACCCTAACCCTAACCCTAACCCTAACCCTAACCCTAACCCTAACCCTAACCCTAACCCTAACCCTAACCCTAACCCTAACCCTAACCCTAACCCTAACCCTAACCCTAACCCTAACCCTAACCCTAACCCTAACCCTAACCCTAACCCTAACCCTAACCCTAACCCTAACCCTAACCCTAACCCTAACCCTAACCCTAACCCTAACCCTAACCCTAACCCTAACCCTAACCCTAACCCTAACCCTAACCCTAACCCTAACCCTAACCCTAACCCTAACCCTAACCCTAACCCTAACCCTAACCCTAACCCTAACCCTAACCCTAACCCTAACCCTAACCCTAACCCTAACCCTAACCCTAACCCTAACCCTAACCCTAACCCTAACCCTAACCCTAACCCTAACCCTAACCCTAACCCTAACCCTAACCCTAACCCTAACCCTAACCCTAACCCTAACCCTAACCCTAACCCTAACCCTAACCCTAACCCTAACCCTAACCCTAACCCTAACCCTAACCCTAACCCTAACCCTAACCCTAACCCTAACCCTAACCCTAACCCTAACCCTAACCCTAACCCTAACCCTAACCCTAACCCTAACCCTAACCCTAACCCTAACCCTAACCCTAACCCTAACCCTAACCCTAACCCTAACCCTAACCCTAACCCTAACCCTAACCCTAACCCTAACCCTAACCCTAACCCTAACCCTAACCCTAACCCTAACCCTAACCCTAACCCTAACCCTAACCCTAACCCTAACCCTAACCCTAACCCTAACCCTAACCCTAACCCTAACCCTAACCCTAACCCTAACCCTAACCCTAACCCTAACCCTAACCCTAACCCTAACCCTAACCCTAACCCTAACCCTAACCCTAACCCTAACCCTAACCCTAACCCTAACCCTAACCCTAACCCTAACCCTAACCCTAACCCTAACCCTAACCCTAACCCTAACCCTAACCCTAACCCTAACCCTAACCCTAACCCTAACCCTAACCCTAACCCTAACCCTAACCCTAACCCTAACCCTAACCCTAACCCTAACCCTAACCCTAACCCTAACCCTAACCCTAACCCTAACCCTAACCCTAACCCTAACCCTAACCCTAACCCTAACCCTAACCCTAACCCTAACCCTAACCCTAACCCTAACCCTAACCCTAACCCTAACCCTAACCCTAACCCTAACCCTAACCCTAACCCTAACCCTAACCCTAACCCTAACCCTAACCCTAACCCTAACCCTAACCCTAACCCTAACCCTAACCCTAACCCTAACCCTAACCCTAACCCTAACCCTAACCCTAACCCTAACCCTAACCCTAACCCTAACCCTAACCCTAACCCTAACCCTAACCCTAACCCTAACCCTAACCCTAACCCTAACCCTAACCCTAACCCTAACCCTAACCCTAACCCTAACCCTAACCCTAACCCTAACCCTAACCCTAACCCTAACCCTAACCCTAACCCTAACCCTAACCCTAACCCTAACCCTAACCCTAACCCTAACCCTAACCCTAACCCTAACCCTAACCCTAACCCTAACCCTAACCCTAACCCTAACCCTAACCCTAACCCTAACCCTAACCCTAACCCTAACCCTAACCCTAACCCTAACCCTAACCCTAACCCTAACCCTAACCCTAACCCTAACCCTAACCCTAACCCTAACCCTAACCCTAACCCTAACCCTAACCCTAACCCTAACCCTAACCCTAACCCTAACCCTAACCCTAACCCTAACCCTAACCCTAACCCTAACCCTAACCCTAACCCTAACCCTAACCCTAACCCTAACCCTAACCCTAACCCTAACCCTAACCCTAACCCTAACCCTAACCCTAACCCTAACCCTAACCCTAACCCTAACCCTAACCCTAACCCTAACCCTAACCCTAACCCTAACCCTAACCCTAACCCTAACCCTAACCCTAACCCTAACCCTAACCCTAACCCTAACCCTAACCCTAACCCTAACCCTAACCCTAACCCTAACCCTAACCCTAACCCTAACCCTAACCCTAACCCTAACCCTAACCCTAACCCTAACCCTAACCCTAACCCTAACCCTAACCCTAACCCTAACCCTAACCCTAACCCTAACCCTAACCCTAACCCTAACCCTAACCCTAACCCTAACCCTAACCCTAACCCTAACCCTAACCCTAACCCTAACCCTAACCCTAACCCTAACCCTAACCCTAACCCTAACCCTAACCCTAACCCTAACCCTAACCCTAACCCTAACCCTAACCCTAACCCTAACCCTAACCCTAACCCTAACCCTAACCCTAACCCTAACCCTAACCCTAACCCTAACCCTAACCCTAACCCTAACCCTAACCCTAACCCTAACCCTAACCCTAACCCTAACCCTAACCCTAACCCTAACCCTAACCCTAACCCTAACCCTAACCCTAACCCTAACCCTAACCCTAACCCTAACCCTAACCCTAACCCTAACCCTAACCCTAACCCTAACCCTAACCCTAACCCTAACCCTAACCCTAACCCTAACCCTAACCCTAACCCTAACCCTAACCCTAACCCTAACCCTAACCCTAACCCTAACCCTAACCCTAACCCTAACCCTAACCCTAACCCTAACCCTAACCCTAACCCTAACCCTAACCCTAACCCTAACCCTAACCCTAACCCTAACCCTAACCCTAACCCTAACCCTAACCCTAACCCTAACCCTAACCCTAACCCTAACCCTAACCCTAACCCTAACCCTAACCCTAACCCTAACCCTAACCCTAACCCTAACCCTAACCCTAACCCTAACCCTAACCCTAACCCTAACCCTAACCCTAACCCTAACCCTAACCCTAACCCTAACCCTAACCCTAACCCTAACCCTAACCCTAACCCTAACCCTAACCCTAACCCTAACCCTAACCCTAACCCTAACCCTAACCCTAACCCTAACCCTAACCCTAACCCTAACCCTAACCCTAACCCTAACCCTAACCCTAACCCTAACCCTAACCCTAACCCTAACCCTAACCCTAACCCTAACCCTAACCCTAACCCTAACCCTAACCCTAACCCTAACCCTAACCCTAACCCTAACCCTAACCCTAACCCTAACCCTAACCCTAACCCTAACCCTAACCCTAACCCTAACCCTAACCCTAACCCTAACCCTAACCCTAACCCTAACCCTAACCCTAACCCTAACCCTAACCCTAACCCTAACCCTAACCCTAACCCTAACCCTAACCCTAACCCTAACCCTAACCCTAACCCTAACCCTAACCCTAACCCTAACCCTAACCCTAACCCTAACCCTAACCCTAACCCTAACCCTAACCCTAACCCTAACCCTAACCCTAACCCTAACCCTAACCCTAACCCTAACCCTAACCCTAACCCTAACCCTAACCCTAACCCTAACCCTAACCCTAACCCTAACCCTAACCCTAACCCTAACCCTAACCCTAACCCTAACCCTAACCCTAACCCTAACCCTAACCCTAACCCTAACCCTAACCCTAACCCTAACCCTAACCCTAACCCTAACCCTAACCCTAACCCTAACCCTAACCCTAACCCTAACCCTAACCCTAACCCTAACCCTAACCCTAACCCTAACCCTAACCCTAACCCTAACCCTAACCCTAACCCTAACCCTAACCCTAACCCTAACCCTAACCCTAACCCTAACCCTAACCCTAACCCTAACCCTAACCCTAACCCTAACCCTAACCCTAACCCTAACCCTAACCCTAACCCTAACCCTAACCCTAACCCTAACCCTAACCCTAACCCTAACCCTAACCCTAACCCTAACCCTAACCCTAACCCTAACCCTAACCCTAACCCTAACCCTAACCCTAACCCTAACCCTAACCCTAACCCTAACCCTAACCCTAACCCTAACCCTAACCCTAACCCTAACCCTAACCCTAACCCTAACCCTAACCCTAACCCTAACCCTAACCCTAACCCTAACCCTAACCCTAACCCTAACCCTAACCCTAACCCTAACCCTAACCCTAACCCTAACCCTAACCCTAACCCTAACCCTAACCCTAACCCTAACCCTAACCCTAACCCTAACCCTAACCCTAACCCTAACCCTAACCCTAACCCTAACCCTAACCCTAACCCTAACCCTAACCCTAACCCTAACCCTAACCCTAACCCTAACCCTAACCCTAACCCTAACCCTAACCCTAACCCTAACCCTAACCCTAACCCTAACCCTAACCCTAACCCTAACCCTAACCCTAACCCTAACCCTAACCCTAACCCTAACCCTAACCCTAACCCTAACCCTAACCCTAACCCTAACCCTAACCCTAACCCTAACCCTAACCCTAACCCTAACCCTAACCCTAACCCTAACCCTAACCCTAACCCTAACCCTAACCCTAACCCTAACCCTAACCCTAACCCTAACCCTAACCCTAACCCTAACCCTAACCCTAACCCTAACCCTAACCCTAACCCTAACCCTAACCCTAACCCTAACCCTAACCCTAACCCTAACCCTAACCCTAACCCTAACCCTAACCCTAACCCTAACCCTAACCCTAACCCTAACCCTAACCCTAACCCTAACCCTAACCCTAACCCTAACCCTAACCCTAACCCTAACCCTAACCCTAACCCTAACCCTAACCCTAACCCTAACCCTAACCCTAACCCTAACCCTAACCCTAACCCTAACCCTAACCCTAACCCTAACCCTAACCCTAACCCTAACCCTAACCCTAACCCTAACCCTAACCCTAACCCTAACCCTAACCCTAACCCTAATTAGGACCAATGCCCTCTTGGGACGTCAAAATGCCCACTTGGGACGTGATGGGTCCGAACGTAACTTTTTTTTTTCGTCATTCTCACCCCCACGGGACCCCCCTGGGGGGGTTAAAAAAAAATATTTGGGGGGGTGCCAAATTTTTTTTTTTTTTTCACAACATGCGTCTGCACGAGTAGAGTGACCAGAAGCGAAAAATTTTTGAAAAAAGTTGACCGGAAGTGACCAAAAAATTATGTTATGTAATAGGTGCCTACGTCCCAAGAGGGCACTTTCACGTCCCGGGTGTCCATTTTTTGGGGTCGATCTCGGAAAGTTGGGCATCGGGAAGTCCAATATTTGGTCAAAGGGTTGAACTGTTGTCACTGTACACCCACCCACACTTCCGGTCAGTTTGGGTCACATGACTTTTTATTACAGCCATAAAATGCAGTTGACTTAATATATTACCTTATTGTTTCATTTTTGAAAATGACTACCCCTAGGGTTATGGTCGAAAATCGTAAACTTTGACCTTTGACCTCCAAATTTCTTGTGGATGTTAAGGCTCAATAGGGCACTGACATATGCAAAGGGCAAGTATATGTCACTTCCGGTTAATGTGTTATAGGGGGTCAAAGGTCAAAAATGTCGTTCCTTCAAAAAAAGGTCAAAAATCGTGAGAGTGACCGATTTCCACGAAACTTGCAACGATGACCTGTGAGGTCATAAGGAATGGTCACCTGCAAAATTTCGGCCATGAGGTCATCGGGTCAAAGGTCAATCAGAGGTCAAAAATTTAGTTCATCATTTTTTATTAGTTTTTATTGGATATCATAAGTCGGACCACCGAAAATGGTCAAAAAGTTTTTTTTTGACCTAAGGTCATACCAATCCAAGATGGCTGCCACTCAAAGTTAACCCCAACCCCTAGCTTTGGCTAGGGTTAGCTTGGGGTTAGCATATTCGACTCCTGTGTGTACACGATATGGTTTTTCGGGACACAAATTGGTGTCGTGATGTAACTCGATGCGTACTATCACGTGATTATCTTAAACTTGTTTCAAGTCGTTTACTTTCTGAATGAGGGCGCTTTAAAGTTTTACCTAGGGGTCCGTTTCCGAGACGGGAGGAATCAGCTATCGACCTGTAACTCACACCGAAGACTTATCACTTTAGTCTGTACAAAATAAGTTCCGCTTTTGACCCTTTTTTATTCTGACCGGAAGTGACGTCACAAAACACATTATCATCGATTATTACAAAATTAGATATTTGATTACCTTTTAAATAGCAGCAAAAATATGTCGCGACATGTTCTATCGATTCTGTGAATTTAAAAAAATTTCATCAATGTTTGACAAAATGGCGGCCAAAATAAAATATTAATAAGATAATATTTAACAAAAGTATAAAAAAATAATCAAAGACCGGAATTAGATTAAACGACGTTTATATAATCTCTAATTATTAGTTTTAACTAAATCTGAAATTTCGAGCAAATTGGGTGAATTTGAATTTTTCGCAGAAAATAGCGCCACCACCGGATGACGTCAGAAAATAAAAATCGCGCGAAATACATGAAAATATTGTTCCCGATAGTATCGGACATGCCGAATCCATTAGTGCTATTTTTGGAACGATCGAATGTTCCGTTCTTGAGATATGGGTACAGATGAGTCGAAAAGTGGGTCGATGTGACGTCACGCTACAGCAAAACCGGGCATCCGGTGGAAACGGGACATCCGGTAATTAAAGATCACAGATAGGGCTATCCATCGATTATAACTTTGCCTGATTTCCATTTGACCTAAGGTATTAAAAAAGCTGCTCGAATGTTGACGTCGGCGCTGGGGTCCTTGTTCAGGGTTATCATAGCTGCTACCGGTGAAAAACACCTATTTTTGGGGGGACCTCAAAAACGTATAGACTATACCCCCTTCCCGAAAATTAATGCTACCGTATGAGTTGTCTACACGTAGCTACGACTCTTGTCTCCCACATAGCCAAAATTCAGCCCCGTCACATACCCTCGGTGGAAAGGAAGGGGTACCGAAAAGAGGTACTTTTTTTAACTTTTCAAGACAAAAACACCTATTTTTGGCGCAAGTAGAAATCATATAGACAAAGAGCTTTTCCGGTCAGATAATCAGACGAAAGTGACGTATGACAAAGACGAGGGTGTCTTCTACTACACGTCAAAATTTCATTTCCATGGGTACTTCAATGAGGACAGGAGGGGGGGTTGAAAAGAGGGGGTTTTCTGACTTTTGCACGTATGAAGAACACGTATTTCTATCGGGTCCTCTGGGACCCTATATCTCCCGAACGGAAGCAGGTATGGACCTGGGAGTTGCAGATTTGGACTCCTGGGCATCGATTACCCCCTGTGACGTCATTTTGACCAAATCCATTTTGGGGCAATTTCGGTAAAAACCGTAAGGGGTACCCCTTATGGTTTTTTTGGGTGAAAATAATTTTTGTCGCAAAGACGGGCAGTGTGTATCTTTTCTGATTGTTCTCGACACGCTGATCACGAATCTGAAGTTAATTTTGGAATTGGGTGTTGTGTGGGGGCATGGGGGGCCAAAAACCATTGGGAGGGGGGCACCACCCCAAGTGGGTGTCTCCAAAAAAGAACGAAATACACCTGTTCTGGTGCTTCTTGGGGTGCTGATGATGAATCTGAGATTATTTTGGCGGTTCGTAGGCGTGGGGAGTGGTGGGGGAATTTAATACCTTCCGGGCGTCCCATGGCGCACGCTACCGAGAGTTTTTTGCTGACTGTTTGTACTTTTCCTCAAAATGACCCCCTACCACCCCGGAGAAGTGACAAACCTAAAAGTTTTATTCTAATTTTGGAAAGGGGACACCCTAGCGGTGGTACCCTTAAAAGATGGCCGTAATCGGACCACTCCAGTAACCATGGTAACGCTCCAAAGTAGAAGGGTCGTGATTTTCCCGTACATAGTAACACTAATTATTATGAATTTTTCGGATTTTTTTCAAACTGACCCCCCTACCACCCCGGAGAAGAGACCCACCTACAGGTTTCATCCTATTTTAGAAAGGGGACACCCTAGCGGTGGTACCCCGAAAAGATGGCCGTAATCGGACCACCCCAGTAACCATGGTAACGCTCCAGAGTAGAAGAGTCGGGATTTTCCCGTACATAGTAACACTAATTATTATGGCCTTTTCGGTTTTTTTCCAAAATGACCCCCCTACCACCCCGGAGAAGAGACCCACCTACAAGTTTTATTCAAATGTGGGAAGGGGACACACTAGCGGTGACAACCTGAAAATATGGGGGAAATCGGACTGATTCCCATAACCATGGTAACGCTCAAAAGTATAAATGTCGGGATTTCGAAAAAACGTTTATAACTACTACCGGTGAAAAACACCTACTTTGGGGGAGAACCTCAAAAACGTATAGACTATACCCCCTTCCCGAAAATTAATGCTACCGTATGAGTTGTCTACACGTAGCTACGACTCTTGTCTCCCACATAGCCAAAATTCAGCTCCGTCACATACCCTCGGTGGAAAGGAAGGGGTACCGAAAAGAGGTACTTTTTTAACTTTTCAAGACAAAAACACCTATTTTTGGCGCAGATAGAAATCATATATACAAAGAGCCTTTTCCGGTCATATAATTACACGAAATTGATGTATGACAATGACGAGGGTGTCTTCTACTACACGTCAAAATTTCATTTCGATGGGTACTTCAGAGAGGACAGGAGGGGGGGTTGACAAGAGGGGGTTTTCCAACTTTTGCACGTATGAAGAACACGTATTTCTATCGGGTCCTCTGGGACCCTATATCTCCCGAACGGAAGCAGGTATGGACCTGGGAGTTGCAGATTTGGACTCCTGGGCATCGATTACCCCCTGTGACGTCATTTTGACCAAATCCATTTTGGGGCAATTTCGGTAAAAACCGTAAGGGGTACCCCTTATGGTTTTTTTGGGTGAAAATAATTTTTGTCGCAAAGACGGGCAGTGTGTATCTTTTCTGATTGTTCTCGACACGCTGATCACGAATCTGAAGTTAATTTTGGAAGTGGGTGTTGTGTGGGGGCATGGGGGGCCAAAAACCATTGGGAGGGGGGCACGACCCCAAGTGGGTGTCTCCAAAAAAGAACGAAATACACCTGTTCTGGTGCTTCTTGGGGTGCTGATGATGAATCTGAGATTATTTTGGCGGTTCGTAGGCGTGGGGAGTGGTGGGGGAATTTAATACCTTCCGGGCGTCCCATGGCGCACGCTACCGAGAGTTTTTTGCTGACTGTTTGTACTTTTCCTCAAAATGACCCCCTACCACCCCGGAGAAGTGACAAACCTAAAAGTTTTATTCTAATTTTGGAAAGGGGACACCCTAGCGGTGGTACCCTTAAAAGATGGCCGTAATCGGACCACTCCAGTAACCATGGTAACGCTCCAAAGTAGAAGGGTCGTGATTTTCCCGTACATAGTAACACTAATTATTATGACTTTTTCGGATTTTTTTCAAACTGACCCCCCTACCACCCCGGAGAAGAGACCCACCTACAGGTTTCATCCTATTTTAGAAAGGGGACACCCTAGCGGTGGTACCCCGAAAAGATGGCCGTAATCGGACCACCCCAGTAACCATGGTAACGCTCCAGAGTAGAAGAGTCGGGATTTTCCCGTACATAGTAACACTAATTATTATGGCCTTTTCGGTTTTTTTCCAAAATGACCCCCCTACCACCCCGGAGAAGAGACCCACCTACAAGTTTTATTCAAATGTGGGAAGGGGACACACTAGCGGTGACAACCTGAAAATATGGGGGAAATCGGACTGATTCCCATAACCATGGTAACGCTCAAAAGTATAAATGTCGGGATTTCGAAAAAACGTTTATAACTACTACCGGTGAAAAACACCTACTTTGGGGGAGAACCTCAAAAACGTATAGACTATACCCCCTTCCCGAAAATTAATGCTACCGTATGAGTTGTCTACACGTAGCTACGACTCTTGTCTCCCACATAGCCAAAATTCAGCTCCGTCACATACCCTCGGTGGAAAGGAAGGGGTACCGAAAAGAGGTACTTTTTTAACTTTTCAAGACAAAAACACCTATTTTTGGCGCAGATAGAAATCATATATACAAAGAGCCTTTTCCGGTCATATAATTACACGAAATTGATGTATGACAATGACGAGGGTGTCTTCTACTACACGTCAAAATTTCATTTCGATGGGTACTTCAGAGAGGACAGGAGGGGGGGTTGACAAGAGGGGGTTTTCCAACTTTTGCACGTATGAAGAACACGTATTTCTATCGGGTCCTCTGGGACCCTATATCTCCCGAACGGAAGCAGGTATGGACCTGGGAGTTGCAGATTTGGACTCCTGGGCATCGATTACCCCCTGTGACGTCATTTTGACCAAATCCATTTTGGGGCAATTTCGGTAAAAACCGTAAGGGGTACCCCTTATGGTTTTTTTGGGTGAAAATAATTTTTGTCGCAAAGACGGGCAGTGTGTATCTTTTCTGATTGTTCTCGACACGCTGATCACGAATCTGAAGTTAATTTTGGAAGTGGGTGTTGTGTGGGGGCATGGGGGGCCAAAAACCATTGGGAGGGGGGCACGACCCCAAGTGGGTGTCTCCAAAAAAGAACGAAATACACCTGTTCTGGTGCTTCTTGGGGTGCTGATGATGAATCTGAGATTATTTTGGCGGTTCGTAGGCGTGGGGAGTGGTGGGGGAATTTAATACCTTCCGGGCGTCCCATGGCGCACGCTACCGAGAGTTTTTTGCTGACTGTTTGTACTTTTCCTCAAAATGACCCCCTACCACCCCGGAGAAGTGACAAACCTAAAAGTTTTATTCTAATTTTGGAAAGGGGACACCCTAGCGGTGGTACCCTTAAAAGATGGCCGTAATCGGACCACTCCAGTAACCATGGTAACGCTCCAAAGTAGAAGGGTCGTGATTTTCCCGTACATAGTAACACTAATTATTATGACTTTTTCGGATTTTTTTCAAACTGACCCCCCTACCACCCCGGAGAAGAGACCCACCTACAGGTTTCATCCTATTTTAGAAAGGGGACACCCTAGCGGTGGTACCCCGAAAAGATGGCCGTAATCGGACCACCCCAGTAACCATGGTAACGCTCCAGAGTAGAAGAGTCGGGATTTTCCCGTACATAGTAACACTAATTATTATGGCCTTTTCGGTTTTTTTCCAAAATGACCCCCCTACCACCCCGGAGAAGAGACCCACCTACAAGTTTTATTCAAATGTGGGAAGGGGACACACTAGCGGTGACAACCTGAAAATATGGGGGAAATCGGACTGATTCCCATAACCATGGTAACGCTCAAAAGTATAAATGTCGGGATTTCGAAAAAACGTTTATAACTACTACCGGTGAAAAACACCTACTTTGGGGGAGAACCTCAAAAACGTATAGACTATACCCCCTTCCCGAAAATTAATGCTACCGTATGAGTTGTCTACACGTAGCTACGACTCTTGTCTCCCACATAGCCAAAATTCAGCTCCGTCACATACCCTCGGTGGAAAGGAAGGGGTACCGAAAAGAGGTACTTTTTTAACTTTTCAAGACAAAAACACCTATTTTTGGCGCAGATAGAAATCATATATACAAAGAGCCTTTTCCGGTCATATAATTACACGAAATTGATGTATGACAATGACGAGGGTGTCTTCTACTACACGTCAAAATTTCATTTCGATGGGTACTTCAGAGAGGACAGGAGGGGGGGTTGACAAGAGGGGGTTTTCCAACTTTTGCACGTATGAAGAACACGTATTTCTATCGGGTCCTCTGGGACCCTATATCTCCCGAACGGAAGCAGGTATGGACCTGGGAGTTGCAGATTTGGACTCCTGGGCATCGATTACCCCCTGTGACGTCATTTTGACCAAATCCATTTTGGGGCAATTTCGGTAAAAACCGTAAGGGGTACCCCTTATGGTTTTTTTGGGTGAAAATAATTTTTGTCGCAAAGACGGGCAGTGTGTATCTTTTCTGATTGTTCTCGACACGCTGATCACGAATCTGAAGTTAATTTTGGAAGTGGGTGTTGTGTGGGGGCATGGGGGGCCAAAAACCATTGGGAGGGGGGCACGACCCCAAGTGGGTGTCTCCAAAAAAGAACGAAATACACCTGTTCTGGTGCTTCTTGGGGTGCTGATGATGAATCTGAGATTATTTTGGCGGTTCGTAGGTGTGGGGAGTGGTGGGGGAATTTAATACCTTCCGGGCGTCCCATGGCGCACGCTACCGAGAGTTTTTTGCTGACTGTTTGTACTTTTCCTCAAAATGACCCCCTACCACCCCGGAGAAGTGACAAACCTAAAAGTTTTATTCTAATTTTGGAAAGGGGACACCCTAGCGGTGGTACCCTTAAAAGATGGCCGTAATCGGACCACTCCAGTAACCATGGTAACGCTCCAAAGTAGAAGGGTCGTGATTTTCCCGTACATAGTAACACTAATTATTATGACTTTTTCGGATTTTTTTCAAACTGACCCCCCTACCACCCCGGAGAAGAGACCCACCTACAGGTTTCATCCTATTTTAGAAAGGGGACACCCTAGCGGTGGTACCCCGAAAAGATGGCCGTAATCGGACCACCCCAGTAACCATGGTAACGCTCCAGAGTAGAAGAGTCGGGATTTTCCCGTACATAGTAACACTAATTATTATGACCTATTCGGATTTTTTCCAAACTGACCCCCCTATCACCCGGAGAAGACACCCACTCACAAGTTTTATTCAAATGTGGGAAGGGGACACCCTAGCGGTGGTACCCCGAAAAGATGGTCAAAATCGGACCACCCCAGTAACCATGGTAACGCTCGAAAGTAGAAGGGTCGTGATTTTCCCGTACATAGTAACACTGATTATTTTGACTTTTTCGGATTTTTTCCAAAATGACCCCCCCACCACCCCGGAGGAGGGACGCACCTACAAGTTTATTTTATTTTGGAAAGGGGAAACCCTAGCGGTGATAACCTGAAAATATGGGGGAAATCGGACTGATTCCCATAACCATGGTAACGCTCAAAAGTATAAATGTCGGGATTTCGAAAAAACGTTTATAACTACTACCGGTGAAAAACACCTACTTTGGGGGGGGACCTCAAAAACGTATAGACTATACCCCCTTCCCGAAAATTAATGCTACCGTATGAGTTGTCTACACGTAGCTACGACTCTCTTCTCCCACATAACCAAAATTCAGCCCCGTCACATACCCTCGGTGGAAAGGAAGGGGTACCGAAAATAGGTATTTTTTTTAACTTTTCAAGACAAAAACACCTATTTTTGGCGCAGATAGAAATCATATATACAAAGAGCCTTTTCCGGTCATATAATTACACGAAATTGATGTATGACAATGACGAGGGTGTCTTCTACTACACGTCAAAATTTCATTTCGATGGGTACTTCAGAGAGGACAGGAGGGGGGGTTGACAAGAGGGGGTTTTCCAACTTTTGCACGTATGAAGAACACGTATTTCTATCGGGTCCTCTGGGACCCTATATCTCCCGAACGGAAGCAGGTATGGACCTGGGAGTTGCAGATTTGGACTCCTGGGCATCGATTACCCCCTGTGACGTCATTTTGATCAAATCCATTTTGGGGCAATTTCGGTAAAAACCGTAAGGGTTAGGGTTAGGGTTATGGTTTTTTTGGGTGAAAATAATTTTTGTCGCAAAGACGGGCAGTGTGTATCTTTTCTGATTGTTCTCGACACGCTGATCACGAATCTGAAGTTAATTTTGGAATTGGGTGTTGTGTGGGGGCATGGGGGGCCAAAAACCATTGGGAGGGGGGCACCACCCCAAGTGGGTGTCTCCATAAACGAACGAAATACACCTGTTCTGGTGCTTCTTGGGGTGCTGATGATGAATCTGAGATTATTTTGGCGGTTTGGAGACGTGGGGAGTGGTGGGGGAATTTAATGCCTTCCGGGCGTTCCATGGCGCACAATACCGAGACTCTTTTTGCTGAATGTTGGTACTTTTTCTCAAAATGACCCCCTACCACCCCGGAAAAGAGACGCACCTACAAGTTTCATCATATTTTGGAAAGGGGACACCCTAGCGGTGGTACCCTCAAAAGAGGGCCGTAATCGGACCACCCCAGTAACCATGGTAACGCTCAAGAGTAGAAGGGACGGGATTTCCCGTACATAGTAACACTAAGTAACACTAATTATTATGACCTCTTCGGATTTTTTTCCAAAATGACCCCCCACCACCCCGGAGAAGAGACGCGCACCTACAAGTTTCATCCTATTTCGGCAAGGGGACACCCTAGCGGTGGTACCCCGAAAAGATGGCCGTAGTCGGACCACCCCAGTAACCATGGTAACGCTCCAAAGTAGAAGGGTCGGGATTTTCAAAAACGTATATAGCAAATTATTATGCCTTTTCAGATTTTGTTTCAAAATAACCCCCTATCACCCAGGAATGAGAAGCACCTACAAGTTTAATCCTATTTTGGAAAGGGGACACCCTAGCGGTGGTACCCCGAAAGGATGGCCGTAATCGGACCACCACAGTAACCATGGTAACGCTCCAAAGTAGAAGGGTCGGGATTTTCCCGTACGTAGTAATACTAATTATTATGACCGTTTTAGACTTTTTTTCAAAATTACCCCCCTACCACCCCGGGAAAGAGACGCACCTACAAGTTTCATCCTATTTCGGACAGGTGACACCCTAACGGTGGTACCCTGAAAAGATGGGGGAAATCGGACTGACCCAGTAACCATGGTAACGCTCCAAAGTATAAAAGTAGGTATTTTCCCGTATATAGAGTAATTTAGTGTTAGGCAGATCGGTTAATGAATTTTAATTAATTAACCGAATATGCAAATGAGCTGAAATTTTTATGACGTCATCAATAGGATGTAACGGAAGGGTAAAAAAAGTTTGAAGATGCCCCCCCAAGTTTTGCACTGGGGGTGGGGTCCCCCACCCCAAAAATTCACCCCCCTCAAATTTTTACCAAAATGACGCCAATTTGTCGAAGGGGTGCAGGGGTATCTAAAAGTATGAATTACGACACCCCCACCCCCGGGGAAGTATTTTTTTTATAATATTTTGTCACGTCCCGACTGTCCATTTTCTTCACGTCCCGATTGGGCACTTTCACGTCCCGATTGGGCACTTTCACGTCCCGACAGGGCATTCTCACGTCCCGATAGGGCATTCTCACGTCCCGATAGGGCATTTTCACGTCCCGATAGGGCATTTTGTACTTAGAAATTTTTTCACGTCCCGACTGGGCATTTTCACGTCCCGACTGGGCATTTTCACGTCCCGAGTGGGCATTTTGACGTCCCGACTGGGCATTCTGACGTCCCAAGTGGGCATTGGTCTGAACCCTAACCCTAACCCTAACCCTAACCCTAACCCTAACCCTAACCCTAACCCTAACCCTAACCCTAACCCTAACCCTAACCCTAACCCTAACCCTAACCCTAACCCTAACCCTAACCCTAACCCTAACCCTAACCCTAACCCTAACCCTAACCCTAACCCTAACCCTAACCCTAACCCTAACCCTAACCCTAACCCTAACCCTAACCCTAACCCTAACCCTAACCCTAACCCTAACCCTAACCCTAACCCTAACCCTAACCCTAACCCTAACCCTAACCCTAACCCTAACCCTAACCCTAACCCTAACCCTAACCCTAACCCTAACCCTAACCCTAACCCTAACCCTAACCCTAACCCTAACCCTAACCCTAACCCTAACCCTAACCCTAACCCTAACCCTAACCCTAACCCTAACCCTAACCCTAACCCTAACCCTAACCCTAACCCTAACCCTAACCCTAACCCTAACCCTAACCCTAACCCTAACCCTAACCCTAACCCTAACCCTAACCCTAACCCTAACCCTAACCCTAACCCTAACCCTAACCCTAACCCTAACCCTAACCCTAACCCTAACCCTAACCCTAACCCTAACCCTAACCCTAACCCTAACCCTAACCCTAACCCTAACCCTAACCCTAACCCTAACCCTAACCCTAACCCTAACCCTAACCCTAACCCTAACCCTAACCCTAACCCTAACCCTAACCCTAACCCTAACCCTAACCCTAACCCTAACCCTAACCCTAACCCTAACCCTAACCCTAACCCTAACCCTAACCCTAACCCTAACCCTAACCCTAACCCTAACCCTAACCCTAACCCTAACCCTAACCCTAACCCTAACCCTAACCCTAACCCTAACCCTAACCCTAACCCTAACCCTAACCCTAACCCTAACCCTAACCCTAACCCTAACCCTAACCCTAACCCTAACCCTAACCCTAACCCTAACCCTAACCCTAACCCTAACCCTAACCCTAACCCTAACCCTAACCCTAACCCTAACCCTAACCCTAACCCTAACCCTAACCCTAACCCTAACCCTAACCCTAACCCTAACCCTAACCCTAACCCTAACCCTAACCCTAACCCTAACCCTAACCCTAACCCTAACCCTAACCCTAACCCTAACCCTAACCCTAACCCTAACCCTAACCCTAACCCTAACCCTAACCCTAACCCTAACCCTAACCCTAACCCTAACCCTAACCCTAACCCTAACCCTAACCCTAACCCTAACCCTAACCCTAACCCTAACCCTAACCCTAACCCTAACCCTAACCCTAACCCTAACCCTAACCCTAACCCTAACCCTAACCCTAACCCTAACCCTAACCCTAACCCTAACCCTAACCCTAACCCTAACCCTAACCCTAACCCTAACCCTAACCCTAACCCTAACCCTAACCCTAACCCTAACCCTAACCCTAACCCTAACCCTAACCCTAACCCTAACCCTAACCCTAACCCTAACCCTAACCCTAACCCTAACCCTAACCCTAACCCTAACCCTAACCCTAACCCTAACCCTAACCCTAACCCTAACCCTAACCCTAACCCTAACCCTAACCCTAACCCTAACCCTAACCCTAACCCTAACCCTAACCCTAACCCTAACCCTAACCCTAACCCTAACCCTAACCCTAACCCTAACCCTAACCCTAACCCTAACCCTAACCCTAACCCTAACCCTAACCCTAACCCTAACCCTAACCCTAACCCTAACCCTAACCCTAACCCTAACCCTAACCCTAACCCTAACCCTAACCCTAACCCTAACCCTAACCCTAACCCTAACCCTAACCCTAACCCTAACCCTAACCCTAACCCTAACCCTAACCCTAACCCTAACCCTAACCCTAACCCTAACCCTAACCCTAACCCTAACCCTAACCCTAACCCTAACCCTAACCCTAACCCTAACCCTAACCCTAACCCTAACCCTAACCCTAACCCTAACCCTAACCCTAACCCTAACCCTAACCCTAACCCTAACCCTAACCCTAACCCTAACCCTAATTAGGACCAATGCCCTCTTGGGACGTCAAAATGCCCACTTGGGACGTGATGGGTCCGAACTTAACTTTTTTTTTTCGTCATTCTCACCCCCACGGGACCCCCCTGGGGGGGTTAAAAAAAAATATTTGGGGGGGTGCCAAAATTTTTTTTTTTTTTCACAACATGCGTCTGCACGAGTAGAGTGACCAGAAGCGAAAAATTTTTGAAAAAAGTTGACCGGAAGTGACCAAAAAATTATGTTATGTAATAGGTGCCTACGTCCCAAGAGGGCACTTTCACGTCCCGGGTGTCCATTTTTTGGGGTCGATCTCGGAAAGTTGGGCATCGGGAAGTCCAATATTTGGTCAAAGGGTTGAACTGTTGTCACTGTACACCCACCCACACTTCCGGTCAGTTTGGGTCACATGACTTTTTATTACAGCCATAAAATGCAGTTGAATTAATATATTACCTCATTGTTTCATTTTTGAAAATGACTACCCCTAGGGTTATGGTCGAAAATCGTAAACTTTGACCTTTGACCTCCAAATTTCTTGTGGATGTTAAGGCTCAATAGGGCACTGACATATGCAAAGGGCAAGTATATGTCACTTCCGGTTAATGTGTTATAGGGGGTCAAAGGTCAAAAATGTCGTTCCTTCAAAAAAAGGTCAAAAATCGTGAGAGTGACCGATTTCCACGAAACTTGCAACGATGACCTGTGAGGTCATAAGGAATGGTCACCTGAAAAATTTCGGCCATGAGGTCATCGGGTCAAAGGTCAATCAGAGGTCAAAAATTTAGTTCATCATTTTTTATTAGTTTTTATTGGATATCATAAGTCGGACCACCGAAAATGGTCTAAAAGTTTTTTTTTGACCTAAGGTCATACCAATCCAAGATGGCTGCCACTCAAAGTTAACCCCAACCCCTAGCTTTGGCTAGGGTTAGCTTGGGGTTAGCATATTCGACTCCTGTGTGTACACGATATGGTTTTTCGGGACACAAATTGGTGTCGTGATGTAACTCGATGCGTACTATCACGTGATTATCTTAAACTTGTTTCAAGTCGTTTACTTTCTGAATGAGGGCGCTGTAAAGTTTTACCTAGGGGTCCGTTTCTGAGACGGGAGGAATAAGCTATCGACCTGTAACTCACACCGAAGACTTATCACTTGAGCCTGTACAAAATAAGTTCCGCTTTTGACCCTTTTTTATTCTGACCGGAAGTGACGTCACAAAACACAATATCATCGATTATTACAAAATTCGATATTTGATTACCTTTTGAATAGCAGCAAAAATATGTCGCGACATGTTCTATCGATTCTGTGAATTTAAAAAAATTTCATCAATGTTTGACAAAATGGCGGCCAAAATAAAATATTAATAAGATAATATTTAACAAAAGTATAAAAAAATAATCAAAGACCGGAATTAGATTAAACGACATTTATATAATCTCTAATTATTAGTTTTAACTAAATCTGAAATTTCGAGCAAATTGGGTGAATTTGAATTTTTCGCCGAAAATAGCGCCACCACCGGATGACGTCAGAAAATAAAAATCGCGCGAAATACATGAAAATATTGTTCCAGATAGTATCGGACATGCCGAATCCATTAGTGCTATTTTTGGAACGATCGAATGTTCCGTTCTTGAGATATGGGTACAGATGAGTCAAAAAGTGGGTCGATGTGACGTCACGCTACAGCAAAACCGGGCATCCGGTGGAAACGGGACATCCGGTAATTAAAGATCACAGATAGGGCTATCCATCGATTATAACTTTGCCTGATTTCCATTTGACCTAAGGTATTAAAAAAGCTGCTCGAATGTTGACCTCGGCGCTGGCGTCCTTGTTTAGGGTTATCATAGCTGCTACCGGTGAAAAACACCTATTTTGGGGGGGACCTCAAAAACGTATAGACTATACCCCCTTCCCGAAAATTAATGCTACCGTATGAGTTGTCTACACGTAGCTACGACTCTCTTCTCCCACATAACCAAAATTCAGCCCCGTCACATACCCTCGGTGGAAAGGAAGGGGTACCGAAAATAGGTATTTTTTTTAACTTTTCAAGACAAAAACACCTATTTTTGGCGCAGATAGAAATCATATATACAAAGAGCCTTTTCCGGTCAGATAATTACACGAAATTGATGTATGACAATGACGAGGGTGTCTTCTACTACACGTCAAAATTTCATTTCGATGGGTACTTCAGAGAGGACAGGAGGGGGGGTTGACAAGAGGGGGTTTTCCAACTTTTGCACGTATGAAGAACACGTATTTCTATCGGGTCCTCTGGGACCCTATATCTCCCGAACGGAAGCAGGTATGGACCTGGGAGTTGCAGATTTGGACTCCTGGGCATCGATTACCCCCTGTGACGTCATTTTGACCAAATCCATTTTGGGGCAATTTCGGTAAAAACCGTAAGGGGTACCCCTTATGGTTTTTTTGGGTGAAAATAATTTTTGTCGCAAAGACGGGCAGTGTGTATCTTTTCTGATTGTTCTCGACACGCTGATCACGATTTTGAAGTTAATTTTGGAATTAGGCGTTGTGTGGGGGCATGGGGGGCCAAAAACCATTGGGAGGGGGGCACCACCCCAAGTGGGTGTCTCCAAAAAAGAACGAAATACACCTGTTCTGGTGCTTCTTGGGGTGCTGATGATGAATCTGAGATTATTTTGGCGGTTCGTAGGCGTGGGGAGTGGTGGGGGAATTTAATACCTTCCGGGCGTCCCATGGCGCACGCTACCGAGAGTTTTTTGCTGACTGTTTGTACTTTTCCTCAAAATGACCCCCCTACCACCCCGGAGAAGTAACAAACCTAAAAGTTTTATTCTAATTTTGGAAAGGGGACACCCTAGCGGTGGTACCCTTAAAAGATGGCCGTAATCGGACCACTCCAGTAACCATGGTAACGCTCCAAAGTAGAAGGGTCGTGATTTTCCCGTACATAGTAACACTAATTATTATGACTTTTTCGGATTTTTTTCAAACTGACCCCCCTACCACCCCGGAGAAGAGACCCACCTACAGGTTTCATCCTATTTTAGAAAGGGGACACCCTAGCGGTGGTACCCCGAAAAGATGGCCGTAATCGGACCACCCCAGTAACCATGGTAACGCTCCAGAGTAGAAGAGTCGGGATTTTCCCGTACATAGTAACACTAATTATTATGGCCTTTTCGGTTTTTTTCCAAAATGACCCCCCTACCACCCCGGAGAAGAGACCCACCTACAAGTTTTATTCAAATGTGGGAAGGGGACACACTAGCGGTGACAACCTGAAAATATGGGGGAAATCGGACTGATTCACATAACCATGGTAACGCTCAAAAGTATAAATGTCGGGATTTCGAAAAAACGTTTATAACTACTACCGGTGAAAAACACCTACTTTGGGGGAGAACCTCAAAAACGTATAGACTATACCCCCTTCCCGAAAATTAATGCTACCGTATGAGTTGTCTACACGTAGCTACGACTCTTGTCTCCCACATAGCCAAAATTCAGCTCCGTCACATACCCTCGGTGGAAAGGAAGGGGTACCGAAAAGAGGTACTTTTTTAACTTTTCAAGACAAAAACACCTATTTTTGGCGCAAGTAGAAATCATATAGACAAAGAGCCTTTTCCGGTCAGATAATTACACGAAATTGACGTATGACAAAGACGAGGGTGTCTTCTACTACACGTCAAAATTTCATTTCGATGGGTACTTCAATGAGGACAGGAGGGGGGTTGAAAAGAGGGGGTTTTCCAACTTTTGCACGTATGAAGAACACGTATTTCTATCGGGTCCTCTGGGACCCTATATCTCCCGAACGGAAGCAGGTATGGACCTGGGAGTTGCAGATTTGGACTCCTGGGCATCGATTACCCCCTGTGACGTCATTTTGATCAAATCCATTTTTGGGCAATTTCGGTAAAAACCGTAAGGGGTACCCCTTATGGTTTTTTTGGGTGAAAATAATTTTTGTCGCAAAGACGGGCAGTGTGTATCTTTTCTGGTTGTTCTCGACACGCTGAACACGATTTTGAAGTTAATTTTGGAATTAGGCGTTGTGTGGGGGCATGGGGGGCCAAAAACCATTGGGAGGGGGGCACCACCCCAAGTGGGTGTCTCCAAAAAAGAACGAAATACACCTGTTCTGGTGCTTCTTGGGGTGCTGATGATGAATCTGAGATTATTTTGGCGGTTCGTAGGCGTGGGGAGTGGTGGGGGAATTTAATACCTTCCGGGCGTCCCATGGCGCACGCTACCGAGAGTTTTTTGCTGACTGTTTGTACTTTTCCTCAAAATGACCCCCCTACCACCCCGGAGAAGTGACAAACCTAAAAGTTTTATTCTAATTTTGGAAAGGGGACACCCTAGCGGTGGTACCCTTAAAAGATGGCCGTAATCGGACCACTCCAGTAACCATGGTAACGCTCCAAAGTAGAAGGGTCGTGATTTTCCCGTACATAGTAACACTAATTATTATGACTTTTTCGGATTTTTTTCAAACTGACCCCCCTACCACCCCGGAGAAGAGACCCACCTACAGGTTTCATCCTATTTTAGAAAGGGGACACCCTAGCGGTGGTACCCCGAAAAGATGGCCGTAATCGGACCACCCCAGTAACCATGGTAACGCTCCAGAGTAGAAGAGTCGGGATTTTCCCGTACATAGTAACACTAATTATTATGGCCTTTTCGGTTTTTTTCCAAAATGACCCCCCTACCACCCCGGAGAAGAGACCCACCTACAAGTTTTATTCAAATGTGGGAAGGGGACACACTAGCGGTGACAACCTGAAAATATGGGGGAAATCGGACTGATTCACATAACCATGGTAACGCTCAAAAGTATAAATGTCGGGATTTCGAAAAAACGTTTATAACTACTACCGGTGAAAAACACCTACTTTGGGGGAGAACCTCAAAAACGTATAGACTATACCCCCTTCCCGAAAATTAATGCTACCGTATGAGTTGTCTACACGTAGCTACGACTCTTGTCTCCCACATAGCCAAAATTCAGCTCCGTCACATACCCTCGGTGGAAAGGAAGGGGTACCGAAAAGAGGTACTTTTTTAACTTTTCAAGACAAAAACACCTATTTTTGGCGCAAGTAGAAATCATATAGACAAAGAGCCTTTTCCGGTCAGATAATTACACGAAATTGACGTATGACAAAGACGAGGGTGTCTTCTACTACACGTCAAAATTTCATTTCGATGGGTACTTCAATGAGGACAGGAGGGGGGTTGAAAAGAGGGGGTTTTCCAACTTTTGCACGTATGAAGAACACGTATTTCTATCGGGTCCTCTGGGACCCTATATCTCCCGAACGGAAGCAGGTATGGACCTGGGAGTTGCAGATTTGGACTCCTGGGCATCGATTACCCCCTGTGACGTCATTTTGATCAAATCCATTTTTGGGCAATTTCGGTAAAAACCGTAAGGGGTACCCCTTATGGTTTTTTTGGGTGAAAATAATTTTTGTCGCAAAGACGGGCAGTGTGTATCTTTTCTGGTTGTTCTCGACACGCTGAACACGATTTTGAAGTTAATTTTGGAATTAGGCGTTGTGTGGGGGCATGGGGGGCCAAAAACCATTGGGAGGGGGGCACGACCCCAAGTGGGTGTCTCCAAAAAAGAACGAAATACACCTGTTCTGGTGCTTCTTGGGGTGCTGATGATGAATCTGAGATTATTTTGGCGGTTCGTAGGCGTGGGGAGTGGTGGGGGAATTTAATACCTTCCGGGCGTCCCATGGCGCACGCTACCGAGAGTTTTTTGCTGACTGTTTGTACTTTTCCTCAAAATGACCCCCCTACCACCCCGGAGAAGTGACAAACCTAAAAGTTTTATTCTAATTTTGGAAAGGGGACACCCTAGCGGTGGTACCCTTAAAAGATGGCCGTAATCGGACCACTCCAGTAACCATGGTAACGCTCCAAAGTAGAAGGGTCGTGATTTTCCCGTACATAGTAACACTAATTATTATGACTTTTTCGGATTTTTTTCAAACTGACCCCCCTACCACCCCGGAGAAGAGACCCACCTACAGGTTTCATCCTATTTTAGAAAGGGGACACCCTAGCGGTGGTACCCCGAAAAGATGGCCGTAATCGGACCACCCCAGTAACCATGGTAACGCTCCAGAGTAGAAGAGTCGGGATTTTCCCGTACATAGTAACACTAATTATTATGGCCTTTTCGGTTTTTTTCCAAAATGACCCCCCTACCACCCCGGAGAAGAGACCCACCTACAAGTTTTATTCAAATGTGGGAAGGGGACACACTAGCGGTGACAACCTGAAAATATGGGGGAAATCGGACTGATTCACATAACCATGGTAACGCTCAAAAGTATAAATGTCGGGATTTCGAAAAAACGTTTATAACTACTACCGGTGAAAAACACCTACTTTGGGGGAGAACCTCAAAAACGTATAGACTATACCCCCTTCCCGAAAATTAATGCTACCGTATGAGTTGTCTACACGTAGCTACGACTCTTGTCTCCCACATAGCCAAAATTCAGCTCCGTCACATACCCTCGGTGGAAAGGAAGGGGTACCGAAAAGAGGTACTTTTTTAACTTTTCAAGACAAAAACACCTATTTTTGGCGCAAGTAGAAATCATATAGACAAAGAGCCTTTTCCGGTCAGATAATTACACGAAATTGACGTATGACAAAGACGAGGGTGTCTTCTACTACACGTCAAAATTTCATTTCGATGGGTACTTCAATGAGGACAGGAGGGGGGTTGAAAAGAGGGGGTTTTCCAACTTTTGCACGTATGAAGAACACGTATTTCTATCGGGTCCTCTGGGACCCTATATCTCCCGAACGGAAGCAGGTATGGACCTGGGAGTTGCAGATTTGGACTCCTGGGCATCGATTACCCCCTGTGACGTCATTTTGATCAAATCCATTTTTGGGCAATTTCGGTAAAAACCGTAAGGGGTACCCCTTATGGTTTTTTTGGGTGAAAATAATTTTTGTCGCAAAGACGGGCAGTGTGTATCTTTTCTGGTTGTTCTCGACACGCTGAACACGATTTTGAAGTTAATTTTGGAATTAGGCGTTGTGTGGGGGCATGGGGGGCCAAAAACCATTGGGAGGGGGGCACCACCCCAAGTGGGTGTCTCCAAAAAAGAACGAAATACACCTGTTCTGGTGCTTCTTGGGGTGCTGATGATGAATCTGAGATTATTTTGGCGGTTCGTAGGCGTGGGGAGTGGTGGGGGAATTTAATACCTTCCGGGCGTCCCATGGCGCACGCTACCGAGAGTTTTTTGCTGACTGTTTGTACTTTTCCTCAAAATGACCCCCCTACCACCCCGGAGAAGTGACAAACCTAAAAGTTTTATTCTAATTTTGGAAAGGGGACACCCTAGCGGTGGTACCCTTAAAAGATGGCCGTAATCGGACCACTCCAGTAACCATGGTAACGCTCCAAAGTAGAAGGGTCGTGATTTTCCCGTACATAGTAACACTAATTATTATGACTTTTTCGGATTTTTTTCAAACTGACCCCCCTACCACCCCGGAGAAGAGACCCACCTACAGGTTTCATCCTATTTTAGAAAGGGGACACCCTAGCGGTGGTACCCCGAAAAGATGGCCGTAATCGGACCACCCCAGTAACCATGGTAACGCTCCAGAGTAGAAGAGTCGGGATTTTCCCGTACATAGTAACACTAATTATTATGGCCTTTTCGGTTTTTTTCCAAAATGACCCCCCTACCACCCCGGAGAAGAGACCCACCTACAAGTTTTATTCAAATGTGGGAAGGGGACACACTAGCGGTGACAACCTGAAAATATGGGGGAAATCGGACTGATTCACATAACCATGGTAACGCTCAAAAGTATAAATGTCGGGATTTCGAAAAAACGTTTATAACTACTACCGGTGAAAAACACCTACTTTGGGGGAGAACCTCAAAAACGTATAGACTATACCCCCTTCCCGAAAATTAATGCTACCGTATGAGTTGTCTACACGTAGCTACGACTCTTGTCTCCCACATAGCCAAAATTCAGCTCCGTCACATACCCTCGGTGGAAAGGAAGGGGTACCGAAAAGAGGTACTTTTTTAACTTTTCAAGACAAAAACACCTATTTTTGGCGCAAGTAGAAATCATATAGACAAAGAGCCTTTTCCGGTCAGATAATTACACGAAATTGACGTATGACAAAGACGAGGGTGTCTTCTACTACACGTCAAAATTTCATTTCGATGGGTACTTCAATGAGGACAGGAGGGGGGTTGAAAAGAGGGGGTTTTCCAACTTTTGCACGTATGAAGAACACGTATTTCTATCGGGTCCTCTGGGACCCTATATCTCCCGAACGGAAGCAGGTATGGACCTGGGAGTTGCAGATTTGGACTCCTGGGCATCGATTACCCCCTGTGACGTCATTTTGATCAAATCCATTTTTGGGCAATTTCGGTAAAAACCGTAAGGGGTACCCCTTATGGTTTTTTTGGGTGAAAATAATTTTTGTCGCAAAGACGGGCAGTGTGTATCTTTTCTGGTTGTTCTCGACACGCTGAACACGATTTTGAAGTTAATTTTGGAATTAGGCGTTGTGTGGGGGCATGGGGGGCCAAAAACCATTGGGAGGGGGGCACCACCCCAAGTGGGTGTCTCCAAAAAAGAACGAAATACACCTGTTCTGGTGCTTCTTGGGGTGCTGATGATGAATCTGAGATTATTTTGGCGGTTCGTAGGCGTGGGGAGTGGTGGGGGAATTTAATACCTTCCGGGCGTCCCATGGCGCACGCTACCGAGAGTTTTTTGCTGACTGTTTGTACTTTTCCTCAAAATGACCCCCCTACCACCCCGGAGAAGTGACAAACCTAAAAGTTTTATTCTAATTTTGGAAAGGGGACACCCTAGCGGTGGTACCCTTAAAAGATGGCCGTAATCGGACCACTCCAGTAACCATGGTAACGCTCCAAAGTAGAAGGGTCGTGATTTTCCCGTACATAGTAACACTAATTATTATGACTTTTTCGGATTTTTTTCAAACTGACCCCCCTACCACCCCGGAGAAGAGACCCACCTACAGGTTTCATCCTATTTTAGAAAGGGGACACCCTAGCGGTGGTACCCCGAAAAGATGGCCGTAATCGGACCACCCCAGTAACCATGGTAACGCTCCAGAGTAGAAGAGTCGGGATTTTCCCGTACATAGTAACACTAATTATTATGGCCTTTTCGGTTTTTTTCCAAAATGACCCCCCTACCACCCCGGAGAAGAGACCCACCTACAAGTTTTATTCAAATGTGGGAAGGGGACACACTAGCGGTGACAACCTGAAAATATGGGGGAAATCGGACTGATTCACATAACCATGGTAACGCTCAAAAGTATAAATGTCGGGATTTCGAAAAAACGTTTATAACTACTACCGGTGAAAAACACCTACTTTGGGGGAGAACCTCAAAAACGTATAGACTATACCCCCTTCCCGAAAATTAATGCTACCGTATGAGTTGTCTACACGTAGCTACGACTCTTGTCTCCCACATAGCCAAAATTCAGCTCCGTCACATACCCTCGGTGGAAAGGAAGGGGTACCGAAAAGAGGTACTTTTTTAACTTTTCAAGACAAAAACACCTATTTTTGGCGCAAGTAGAAATCATATAGACAAAGAGCCTTTTCCGGTCAGATAATTACACGAAATTGACGTATGACAAAGACGAGGGTGTCTTCTACTACACGTCAAAATTTCATTTCGATGGGTACTTCAATGAGGACAGGAGGGGGGTTGAAAAGAGGGGGTTTTCCAACTTTTGCACGTATGAAGAACACGTATTTCTATCGGGTCCTCTGGGACCCTATATCTCCCGAACGGAAGCAGGTATGGACCTGGGAGTTGCAGATTTGGACTCCTGGGCATCGATTACCCCCTGTGACGTCATTTTGATCAAATCCATTTTTGGGCAATTTCGGTAAAAACCGTAAGGGGTACCCCTTATGGTTTTTTTGGGTGAAAATAATTTTTGTCGCAAAGACGGGCAGTGTGTATCTTTTCTGATTGTTCTCGACACGCTGATCACGAATCTGAAGTTAATTTTGGAATTGGGTGTTGTGTGGGGGCGTGGGGGGCCAAAAACCATTGGGAGGGGGGCACGACCCCAAGTGGGTGTCTCCAAAAAAGAACGAAATACACCTGTTCTGGTGCTTCTTGGGGTGCTGATGATGAATCTGAGATTATTTTGGCGGTTCGTAGGCGTGGGGAGTGGTGGGGGAATTTAATACCTTCCGGGCGTCCCATGGCGCACGCTACCGAGAGTTTTTTGCTGACTGTTTGTACTTTTCCTCAAAATGACCCCCCTACCACCCCGGAGAAGTGACAAACCTAAAAGTTTTATTCTAATTTTGGAAAGGGGACACCCTAGCGGTGGTACCCTTAAAAGATGGCCGTAATCGGACCACTCCAGTAACCATGGTAACGCTCCAAAGTAGAAGGGTCGTGATTTTCCCGTACATAGTAACACTAATTATTATGACTTTTTCGGATTTTTTTCAAACTGACCCCCCTACCACCCCGGAGAAGAGACCCACCTACAGGTTTCATCCTATTTTAGAAAGGGGACACCCTAGCGGTGGTACCCCGAAAAGATGGCCGTAATCGGACCACCCCAGTAACCATGGTAACGCTCCAGAGTAGAAGAGTCGGGATTTTCCCGTACATAGTAACACTAATTATTATGGCCTTTTCGGTTTTTTTCCAAAATGACCCCCCTACCACCCCGGAGAAGAGACCCACCTACAAGTTTTATTCAAATGTGGGAAGGGGACACACTAGCGGTGACAACCTGAAAATATGGGGGAAATCGGACTGATTCACATAACCATGGTAACGCTCAAAAGTATAAATGTCGGGATTTCGAAAAAACGTTTATAACTACTACCGGTGAAAAACACCTACTTTGGGGGAGAACCTCAAAAACGTATAGACTATACCCCCTTCCCGAAAATTAATGCTACCGTATGAGTTGTCTACACGTAGCTACGACTCTTGTCTCCCACATAGCCAAAATTCAGCTCCGTCACATACCCTCGGTGGAAAGGAAGGGGTACCGAAAAGAGGTACTTTTTTAACTTTTCAAGACAAAAACACCTATTTTTGGCGCAAGTAGAAATCATATAGACAAAGAGCCTTTTCCGGTCAGATAATTACACGAAATTGACGTATGACAAAGACGAGGGTGTCTTCTACTACACGTCAAAATTTCATTTCGATGGGTACTTCAATGAGGACAGGAGGGGGGTTGAAAAGAGGGGGTTTTCCAACTTTTGCACGTATGAAGAACACGTATTTCTATCGGGTCCTCTGGGACCCTATATCTCCCGAACGGAAGCAGGTATGGACCTGGGAGTTGCAGATTTGGACTCCTGGGCATCGATTACCCCCTGTGACGTCATTTTGATCAAATCCATTTTTGGGCAATTTCGGTAAAAACCGTAAGGGGTACCCCTTATGGTTTTTTTGGGTGAAAATAATTTTTGTCGCAAAGACGGGCAGTGTGTATCTTTTCTGGTTGTTCTCGACACGCTGAACACGATTTTGAAGTTAATTTTGGAATTAGGCGTTGTGTGGGGGCATGGGGGGCCAAAAACCATTGGGAGGGGGGCACGACCCCAAGTGGGTGTCTCCAAAAAAGAACGAAATACACCTGTTCTGGTGCTTCTTGGGGTGCTGATGATGAATCTGAGATTATTTTGGCGGTTCGTAGGCGTGGGGAGTGGTGGGGGAATTTAATACCTTCCGGGCGTCCCATGGCGCACGCTACCGAGAGTTTTTTGCTGACTGTTTGTACTTTTCCTCAAAATGACCCCCCTACCACCCCGGAGAAGTGACAAACCTAAAAGTTTTATTCTAATTTTGGAAAGGGGACACCCTAGCGGTGGTACCCTTAAAAGATGGCCGTAATCGGACCACTCCAGTAACCATGGTAACGCTCCAAAGTAGAAGGGTCGTGATTTTCCCGTACATAGTAACACTAATTATTATGACTTTTTCGGATTTTTTTCAAACTGACCCCCCTACCACCCCGGAGAAGAGACCCACCTACAGGTTTCATCCTATTTTAGAAAGGGGACACCCTAGCGGTGGTACCCCGAAAAGATGGCCGTAATCGGACCACCCCAGTAACCATGGTAACGCTCCAGAGTAGAAGAGTCGGGATTTTCCCGTACATAGTAACACTAATTATTATGGCCTTTTCGGTTTTTTTCCAAAATGACCCCCCTACCACCCCGGAGAAGAGACCCACCTACAAGTTTTATTCAAATGTGGGAAGGGGACACACTAGCGGTGACAACCTGAAAATATGGGGGAAATCGGACTGATTCACATAACCATGGTAACGCTCAAAAGTATAAATGTCGGGATTTCGAAAAAACGTTTATAACTACTACCGGTGAAAAACACCTACTTTGGGGGAGAACCTCAAAAACGTATAGACTATACCCCCTTCCCGAAAATTAATGCTACCGTATGAGTTGTCTACACGTAGCTACGACTCTTGTCTCCCACATAGCCAAAATTCAGCTCCGTCACATACCCTCGGTGGAAAGGAAGGGGTACCGAAAAGAGGTACTTTTTTAACTTTTCAAGACAAAAACACCTATTTTTGGCGCAAGTAGAAATCATATAGACAAAGAGCCTTTTCCGGTCAGATAATTACACGAAATTGACGTATGACAAAGACGAGGGTGTCTTCTACTACACGTCAAAATTTCATTTCGATGGGTACTTCAATGAGGACAGGAGGGGGGTTGAAAAGAGGGGGTTTTCCAACTTTTGCACGTATGAAGAACACGTATTTCTATCGGGTCCTCTGGGACCCTATATCTCCCGAACGGAAGCAGGTATGGACCTGGGAGTTGCAGATTTGGACTCCTGGGCATCGATTACCCCCTGTGACGTCATTTTGATCAAATCCATTTTTGGGCAATTTCGGTAAAAACCGTAAGGGGTACCCCTTATGGTTTTTTTGGGTGAAAATAATTTTTGTCGCAAAGACGGGCAGTGTGTATCTTTTCTGATTGTTCTCGACACGCTGATCACGAATCTGAAGTTAATTTTGGAATTGGGTGTTGTGTGGGGGCGTGGGGGGCCAAAAACCATTGGGAGGGGGGCACGACCCCAAGTGGGTGTCTCCAAAAAAGAACGAAATACACCTGTTCTGGTGCTTCTTGGGGTGCTGATGATGAATCTGAGATTATTTTGGCGGTTCGTAGGCGTGGGGAGTGGTGGGGGAATTTAATACCTTCCGGGCGTCCCATGGCGCACGCTACCGAGAGTTTTTTGCTGACTGTTTGTACTTTTCCTCAAAATGACCCCCCTACCACCCCGGAGAAGTGACAAACCTAAAAGTTTTATTCTAATTTTGGAAAGGGGACACCCTAGCGGTGGTACCCTTAAAAGATGGCCGTAATCGGACCACTCCAGTAACCATGGTAACGCTCCAAAGTAGAAGGGTCGTGATTTTCCCGTACATAGTAACACTAATTATTATGACTTTTTCGGATTTTTTTCAAACTGACCCCCCTACCACCCCGGAGAAGAGACCCACCTACAGGTTTCATCCTATTTTAGAAAGGGGACACCCTAGCGGTGGTACCCCGAAAAAATGGCCGTAATCGGACCACCCCAGTAACCATGGTAACGCTCCAGAGTAGAAGAGTCGGGATTTTCCCGTACATAGTAACACTAATTATTATGGCCTTTTCGGTTTTTTTCCAAAATGACCCCCCTACCACCCCGGAGAAGAGACCCACCTACAAGTTTTATTCAAATGTGGGAAGGGGACACACTAGCGGTGACAACCTGAAAATATGGGGGAAATCGGACTGATTCCCATAACCATGGTAACGCTCAAAAGTATAAATGTCGGGATTTCGAAAAAACGTTTATAACTACTACCGGTGAAAAACACCTACTTTGGGGGAGAACCTCAAAAACGTATAGACTATACCCCCTTCCCGAAAATTAATGCTACCGTATGAGTTGTCTACACGTAGCTACGACTCTTGTCTCCCACATAGCCAAAATTCAGCTCCGTCACATACCCTCGGTGGAAAGAAAGGGGTACCGAAAAGAGGTACTTTTTTTAACTTTTCAAGACAAAAACACCTATTTTTGGCGCAAGTAGAAATCATACAGACAAAGAGCCTTTTCCGGTCAGATAATTACACGAAATTGACGTATGACAAAGACGAGGGTGTCTTCTACTACACGTCAAAATTTCATTTCGATGGGTACTTCAGAGAGGACAGGAGGGGGGGTTGACAAGAGGGGGTTTTCCAACTTTTGCACGTATGAAGAACACGTATTTCTATCGGGTCCTCTGGGACCCTATATCTCCCGAACGGAAGCAGGTATGGACCTGGGAGTTGCAGATTTGGACTCCTGGGCATCGATTACCCCCTGTGACGTCATTTTGACCAAATCCATTTTTGGGCAATTTCGGTAAAAACCGTAAGGGGTACCCCTTATGGTTTTTTTGGGTGAAAATAATTTTTGTCGCAAAGACGGGCAGTGTGTATCTTTTCTGGTTGTTCTCGACACGCTGATCACGAATCTGAAGTTAATTTTGGAATTAGGCGTTGTGTGGGGGCGTGGGGGGCCAAAAACCATTGGGAGGGGGGCACGACCCCAAGTGGGTGTCTCCATAAACGAACGAAATACACCTGTTCTGGTGCTTCTTGGGGTGCTGATGATGAATCTGAGATTATTTTGGCGGTTTGGAGACATGGGGAGTGGTGGGGGAATTTAATGCCTTCCGGGCGTTCCATGGCGCACGCTACGGAGAGTTTTTTGCTGACTGTTTGTACTTTTTCTCAAAATGACCCCCGTACCACCCCGGAGAAGTGACACACCTGGGAGTTTCATTCTATTTTGGAAAGGGGACACCCTAGCGGTGGTACCCTCAAAAGAGGGCCGTAATCGGACCACCCCAGTAACCATGGTAACGCTCAAGAGTAGAAGGGACGGGATTTTCCCGTACATAGTAACACTAAGTAACACTAATTATTATGACCTCTTCGGATTTTTTTCCAAAATTACCCCCCACCACCCCGGAGAAGAGACGCGCACCTACAAGTTTCATCCTATTTCGGCAAGGGGACACCCTAGCGGTGGTACCCCGAAAAGATGGCCGTAGTCGGACCACCACAGTAACCATGGTAACGCTCCAAAGTAGAAGGGTCGGGATTTTCAAAAACGTATATAGCAAATTATTATGCCTTTTCAGATTTTGTTTCAAAATGACCCCCTATCACCCAGGAATGAGAAGCACCTACAGGTTTAATCCTATTTTGGAAAGGGGACACCCTAGCGGTGGTACCCTGAAAGGATGGCCGTAGTCGGACCACCACAGTAACCATGGTAACGCTCCAAAGTAGAAGGGTCGGGATTTTCAAAAACGTATATAGCAAATTATTATGCCTTTTCAGATTTTGTTTCAAAATGACCCCCTATCACCCAGGAATGAGAAGCACCTACAAGTTTAATCCTATTTTGGAAAGGGGACACCCTAGCGGTGGTACCCTGAAAGGATGGCCGTAATCGGACCACCACAGTAACCATGGTAACGCTCCAAAGTAGAAGGGTCGGGATTTTCCCGTACGTAGTAATACTAATTATTATGACCGTTTTAGACTTTTTTTCAAAATTACCCCCCTACCACCCCGGGAAAGAGACGCACCTACAAGTTTCATCCTATTTCGGACAGGTGACACCCTAGCGGTGGTACCCTGAAAAGATGGGGGAAATCGGACTGACCCAGTAACCATGGTAACGCTCCAAAGTATAAAAGTAGGTATTTTCCCGTATATAGAGTAATTTAGTGTTAGGCAGATCGGTTAATGAATTTTAATTAATTAACCGAATATGCAAATGAGCTGAAATTTTTATGACGTCATCAATAGGATGTAACGGAAGGGTAAAAAAAGTTTGAAGATGCCCCCCCAAGTTTTGCACTGGGGGTGGGGTCCCCCACCCCAAAAATTCACCCCCCTCAAATTTTTACCAAAATGACGCCAATTTGTCGAAGGGGTGCAGGGGTATCTAAAAGTATGAATTACGACACCCCCACCCCCGGGGAAGTATTTTTTTTATAATATTTTGTCACGTCCCGACTGTCCATTTTCTTCACGTCCCGATTGGGCACTTTCACGTCCCGATTGGGCACTTTCACGTCCCGACAGGGCATTCTCACGTCCCGATAGGGCATTCTCACGTCCCGATAGGGCATTTTCACGTCCCGATAGGGCATTTTGTACTTAGAAATTTTTTCACGTCCCGACTGGGCATTTTCACGTCCCGACTGGGCATTTTCACGTCCCGAGTGGGCATTCTGACGTCCCGACTGGGCATTCTGACGTCCCGACTGGGCATTGGTCTGAACCCTAACCCTAACCCTAACCCTAACCCTAACCCTAACCCTAACCCCTAACCCTAACCCTAACCCCTAACCCTAACCCTAACCCTAACCCTAACCCTAACCCTAACCCTAACCCTAACCCTAACCCTAACCCTAACCCTAACCCTAACCCTAACCCTAACCCTAACCCTAACCCTAACCCTAACCCTAACCCTAACCCTAACCCTAACCCTAACCCTAACCCTAACCCTAACCCTAACCCTAACCCTAACCCTAACCCTAACCCTAACCCTAACCCTAACCCTAACCCTAACCCTAACCCTAACCCTAACCCTAACCCTAACCCTAACCCTAACCCTAACCCTAACCCTAACCCTAACCCTAACCCTAACCCTAACCCTAACCCTAACCCTAACCCTAACCCTAACCCTAACCCTAACCCTAACCCTAACCCTAACCCTAACCCTAACCCTAACCCTAACCCTAACCCTAACCCTAACCCTAACCCTAACCCTAACCCTAACCCTAACCCCTAACCCCTAACCCTAACCCTAACCCTAACCCTAACCCTAACCCTAACCCTAACCCTAACCCTAACCCTAACCCTAACCCTAACCCTAACCCTAACCCTAACCCTAACCCCCTAACCCTAACCCTAACCCTAACCCTAACCCCCTAACCCCCTAACCCCCTAACCCCCTAACCCCCTAACCCCCTAACCCCCTAACCCCCTAACCCCCTAACCCCCTAACCCCCTAACCCCCTAACCCCCTAACCCCCTAACCCCCTAACCCCCTAACCCCCTAACCCTAACCCTAACCCCCTAACCCCCTAACCCCCTAACACCCTAACCCTAACCCTAACCCTAACCCCCTAACCCTAACCCCCTAACCCTAACCCCCTAACCCTAACCCTAACCCCCTAATCCCTAACCCCCTAACACCCTAACCCCCTAACCCCCTAACCCCCTAACCCCCTAACCCTAACCCCCTAACCCTAACCCCCTAACCCTAACCCTAACCCCCTAATCCCTAACCCCCTAATCCCTAACCCCCTAATCCCTAATCACTAATCCCTAATCACTAACCCTAACCCTAACCCGAAATCGCTAAGCCTAACCCTCATTCCTAATCCCTAATCCCTCATTCCTAAACCCTAATCCCTAATCCCTCATTCCTCATTCCTCATTCCTAATCTCTCATTCCTCATCCCTCATTCCTAATTCCCAATTCCTAATTCCCAATTCCTAATCCCTAATTCCTAATTCCTAATCCCTAATCCTTCATTCCTCATTCCTCATTCCTAATCTCTCATTCCTCATCCCTCATTCCTAATTCCCAATTCCTAATTCCCAATTCCTAATCCCTAATTCCTAATTCCTAATCCTAACCCAAACCACAAACCCAAAGTCTCAACCCCAAACCATAACCCTAACCCTATGCCTGTGGTTGTTAAATGGCGTTGAAGACTCGCCCCAAAATGCGGGCAGCCATCTGAAAAAGTGAACTTTACGTTGCTTGCAAGTGACGTTATGTTCGTGTCGCTTCAAATGCAGACAGTACAGTAATGATACGTGATACCTTGTTATAAGTAGCTGGACCGGAGATGTCCATCGCTATATTGCTTGTACACTGTGCTGTGGGTGTTGACCGCAGCTGTATTTACTAACTGTACACTAGTGTCTCATTACCGATGTAAGCAAGCAGTGTGTGTATTTTCTAGGATCGATGGTGGTGTCTAACACTTCGGTTACACCTAATTCAAAACTAGGTCAGATTACCGGCAGTAGACGTTTCTTTTTGCGCTAGTCTTCACACACTTTGAAATATAACCAGGCCTCTAGGCCTGATCAGGCGCGTATCCAAGGGGGTTATGGAGACGCGCGCCCCCCGGGTAAGAAAAAGAGGAGAAAAAAAGAGAAAGAAGAAAAAAGGGAAAAAAGAGGGGGAAAGAGGACGAAGGAGAAGAAGGAAGGAAAAAGGAAAAGAAAAAGAAAAAGGAGAGAAATAGGAGAAAAGGAGGGGGTAGAAGTTAAACGCCAAGACACCGGGAAGAGAAAGAGAAACAGTCATAATTACAGCTCTGATCCCTATATTATATACACAGGGTAGCCAGTGACGGATCGAGGATTTCGGAAGGGGCGTGCGCCGCAGCTTACCCCTTACACCGACATCTCCATTTTTGACGTTTCCATTTTTTCCTCTCTCACTAATGTATATATATATAAATATACTATATATAGTATATCATGACGCGTGTGTGTGTATGGACGCCTTAAACAATTGTAAATTTGTGCTATGAAACCAACTGTGGCTGGTCTTGAACTCGACCGAGTCGTCGGGAAACATGCCTTCGGTATTAGCCCAGGATCTATTTGCGAACTGCACTAAACATATGTCTTTCGATGCAACACTGTCATGCAGAGTTAACTACAACGCGAACTGAATGCTAATTGTTACCCACCCCTAGTACCGTAACTCATACAATGAATCTAAAAATAAATTTCGCATGCGATTTGAGAATTGAGCACATTTCCTGTGAATATCTTGCAGTGGATCCAAAGGCGTATCATTGCCGGCGGGGGGGGGGGGGCGGACGCACCCATCACTTCTTGAGATTGTTCCTATCTGCATGAAAACGCGCGCCCCACAACCCTACGCCCACCCATCTAATCGTTTCCCGATGAGTTACAAATCCAGACCCATCGTATACAAAATTCTACTGGAATTTTTTCTGCAGACGCCCATGCATTTCCCCGAACTAAATTTCTAAGCCACGAGATCTAAAACTTAAAGAGGTATGGGAGCATCATTGGGTCTGGGAAATGTTGTTTCCGGCGATCTGGGAGGAGTATTTGCCAAAAATTTCTTGTACGCTACGCGCGAACCCATGGTCGCGCTCCGCTTAGATATATCAGAGAACAGATACGCGTCCCCACCGCATTATACAAGACTGATCTGCGCCCACGCACCAATATGTTAACTGTGTCTGAATTTTCAATATTTCCCTGACAAACATTCCTAAACATGGAGGTTTTTCTGTACTGGCTGTCCATAGATGGAATTTTGTGCAACATTATGGGTATGTTTTTAAGTGAATTGATTTCACGAGAAGTGTGAATTTTCAAATTCTTAACGAATAATGGGCTTAAAACCTTGCAAAGTGGCGCTGGCGGGTATTGTGGCCCGCGGCGTAGAACCGCCTACAAAAGCAATGATCCACAGGATATGCGATAAGGTCGAATAAGATGTGTGACTGGTGACAATCTTCAAAAAGGTTACGGATGGAGAAAAAAAATATTGGGAAAAAACTTGCTTACTCAGGCAATAGTGAACATCTAGTTGGTCATTTTTCAAGCCCGAGACGATTTAAATTGACATATGCCGATTTATTTTACATATAATCGATTTAAATTGGTATATGTCGATTTAAATCGGTATTAGTCGATTTCAACTGGTATAAGTAGAATTAAATTGGTATATGTCGATTTAAATTGACACATACCAATTTAATTAGACATATCAGCGATTTCAACTGGTATATGTCGATTTAAATCGACATATACCGATTTATTTTACTTATCATCGATTTAAATTGGTATATGTCGATTAAAATTGGTAGAAGTCAATTTAAGCGGCTAGAAACTGGTACAAGTCGAAGGAAACTGGTATATGTCGATTTAAATCGGTATATGTCGATTCCCACGATTTGAGACTGTTGGCCCGCCATAGATCTTAATGGTCCTCTGCCAGTGAAAGCTGCCAAGCGACTATACATAATAACACTGTCTGACTTGTATTCAAAGTGGCCTGAAACTAAGGCAGTGCCTGACAATACTGCAGCATCAACTTCTAATTTCATTAATGATGTGACGATGAGGTAAACATATCTAAAACAATTAATGACTTGCTGTAGTTAGTGCCAATAATGAATGGCATCATATTTGTTATTTGTACCATGCAAAAAACTGATAGTGCATGGCAGAGTGGCCAGCACTGCTGTGTTTCAGTATAACTATTTCCACATAGGTATAAAGCATATAGTCTGGGAGCCTGTCCCATATAATTTCACACCATTTAGCCCAGAAGGTTTGACACCTTAAAGTTACTTAGACCATGTAGGTCATTCACAAAAAATTGTCAACTCAACCCCAGTGGTCGGGTTTGGACCCCAGACCCCCTGAAAAATACCACCCGGACGGGTTAATTTCACCCCATCTAGCCCATGGACCAAACTTTGTCGAAAGGAAGTAGTATGTCTGTACATTAAAATAATAGAAAATCTGACAAAATTGCTGGTCGGGAAGGGGTTGTCAGACCCCCCACAAGGTGCCCCCATCCAGCAAATTCAATTTACGCAATCTGATCATAGACCAGAATTTTGTTTAAAAAAAGTATTCAAGAAATTGTGTTATAAAACATGGACAAACTTACCAAATTGTCTGAAAGCAAAGATGTGCCCATTATTGTCACATGGGCCACTTTTGTATTTGTGTAACATATACTGTAAAAGCATGAAACACATACATGTAGAACCAGGAACAAATGTTAAATATGAAAATTTTTTACACTTGTAAAGCAGATTCCTTTGCATGAAAAATGTAGAAAATAACAACATGCTTTCAACAGGACCAGCCACAGTTCATGTTGGTAGAATAAGTTTGCTTGTTCAACATGGTTGTTTGGACTGGCAATTACCACACTTGTGTCATCAATATGACAAACAGTAATGGAAAACTATAATAACAAGAACGGGTAAGTTTAATTTAGGAAAAACCATCCACAAAAGAGGAAATAGTTACAGCTAGAACCCCACCAAACATTGCATTTCAACAAACATGGCGAATCTGGCCTCACTCAGTTTTAAGGCCCTTCAGTTATTGGGCACAATGCACTTTAAAGGTTTTAAAATACAAATGGTTATTCTTAAAAGTCTGTATTGTCATTTTGATTAGTTCCTATGATACAGTATGTCTCTGTCATTGTTCACCATCACGTCACTTGCATAATTCTGTTGTGTCCATCTTATCGATCGACCTCTTCTGCAAGTATTCTAAGTAAAGTGTGATTTGAAAACAAATTGCTAAGGTAAAGCTTACCAGTTAAAGGACTTTCGACAAATAAACCGCCATTATGAAGCCCCGATCAAGCTTGATTTGCCAAATTTGGGTTCAAAATGTGAAAATTATTACATATTAAAATAAATGTTCAAAATAACTCAAAATAACTGTTACATTTCATTATGTCTTGCGGATTTTATGTTAAGATTAAAAAAATCAAAAAGGTATTAAAGTCTAAGGATCAAATCAGCAATGCAGTTTTTTATTTCCTTGGCAAATTGCAGATAATCTGAAAGATTATTTTTCAATATCTCAACAGAAATGGAAACGTTTAACAAAATGTTCACAGAGTAAGTAACTAATTAAACTGGCATTCACCATAGGTACCTCATTGGAAATTAACAAATAATTACAAATACTGTGATTTGAAGAGGAACAAAATGCCTTTTCACCCATGATGTAAATCAAATTAAACTTCCAGATTTTGTAAATATTCCTTGATTTTAACCAAATAATCTTTAAACTGGCATGTTACCAATTGTAGGTTTAAAAAGAAACAATATGAGTACTTAATTATTGGTTGCAATAGTACAATGTGAGCTACCAGCAATCTAACCCATAGGATACATATATATATATATATATATATATATATATATATATATATATATATATATATATATATATATATATATATATATATATATATATATATACATTTAAGGAAACGCCAAAAATGAAATGAAAACAATTGCACAAGGAAAGTATGCATTCGTAACACAAAAACAGCTGAAGCAGGGGAGGCGGGGGGGGGGGGGCAGCTTCAATAATATAATTGAGTAGCCAAGCCTCCCCCAAATAACTTCTTTGATTAACCAATTATTTACCTGGCATATCTATAACTATTTGAAAAGGCTTGAGAAATTAGAAGAATGTTCGTAACGATATCTAATATGCCAAAGGGTTCCCAATATTTTTTTCCACCTCTGCTATAACACCATATAATATGGGAACAAGCAGATTACTGGGTTTCAGGCCATTAATTAAAGCAGGTCTTATGTCTTACATGAATACAACAAACAATCATCTGCCAAACAAAACAAAAAAACTATCAAAATTTAACATGACTTTTGAGAAGGAATTACGAGTATTATAGAAAAACGAAAGGGCGGGGAAACAAATACAATCTGCTGCCTTTAAGTATTGCTCACAATATTTTTGGGATATGCCCTTCCACTTAACTGCTTAAATCTGACTTGATCATATACACCCTTCACTCCACAAGAAAAGAATCATAAGAGAATTTGGGAATAGAGAAATTTGGTGAAAGTGGAGGACCAACTATGGACAGGAACTTCGACAAGATAAGACAGACAATATATCAACTGAGTTTTGGTACCAATTCTCTGTTAGCCTACTTGAGGGAAATTGCTAAATGTGTTTGTGTGTGTATTGGTGGGGGATATTTTCTGAAACCTGGGGGTAGGACCCCTTCTCTTTGGCAAAATAGGGCAATTTTTAGGTCTCTTGATTCAAAATGATGTATAATAATACATTTTACTATAATATTGGTCAACTAGCATTATTTGTTTTTGCATTTGGGTCATACAGAGGGTGTTTTACCCAAAGGGATTGTGACGGTTAAAATGACACGTACTATTTCCACTGGTCATAGACTAATTAGCATAATATGCAAGGTGTTTGTAAGCGTATTCAAGAGTAAATGTCAAAACGTATTGTTAGGGAGCGAGGCGCGCTAAATAAAAACAAAAGGTCTCTTACAAAGGATGAATATTTGAAACACATGCCCCTAATTGCAAGCATTGCTTCCAGGTGGAATGAGCAAATGAAATGGAACACGAGGTTTAGAAACTTCACTTCACTATGAGCATCTAGGCAGAGTAGACGGCGGTTTTAGGCGTTAGCAAATAGGGCGTCGATCACAGTATAATATATATGTCGTGGAGACAGGCCTAGGGTATATATTAACGGGAGAGGCTACATTGTCTGGGTAGACGGTATACTTATGTATTGATATCTGTTTGGGAGTACCCTTCACCGACCAAATGGAGACACCTGCCCCATGCCGTGACTCAGAGGCTGTCTAAAGCTTTTCATTATACCATTTCCTGGGAGACGAAACTCAGTGCTCCGTTTTGTGTTATATACTGGGAACGTTAAGTCAGAGCCTGTTTAATTTAGAGAGGAGCCACGAGACGGAAGATCCGTGCGTATAGCAGCCAACGTTGAGGCCCTCCCTCCGTCTGTATATTGGGCGATAACATCATATATGATTATACGCAAGAAAGCATTATTTAAAAGAGATATCGACTAACGACAGATTAGTTAATAAGGGAATTGTCGTGGAAAAAAAACCCGACTTCGTTAGTTAAAAGGAACCTTTTCTGTTGAGTAAAAGAAGGGCGCCAGTAAACGTTAAGATTATGTAATGTAAAAGACTTAATGTATCAAAGCAGCTTATGTGAATTGTAGTGTACAATAATAAATTTTCGTTATTTATAAGCATACTGTTACATTTCATCTTTTTTTTTCATCAGTGTTAAAAGAACCCGAGTGGGAATTTATTATTATTTGAATTTCCCACCTCACAGGGATCATGATTCAGGACAATTAATGTTTGATTGGCATTAAACAGACAGACCATGCACACATACAACAATAGAGCACCAAAAGGCATCAAATTTCTGTTGTATCCTAGCTTACTCTAATTTGATAAATGTCTGATATTTAATTTAATTAATATGTCACAAATGTTGTATTGGGTCATATGGTTACAAATTTTCAGTTTCTTTTAGTAAACTGTATGATAAAACGCCAAAAATCATGACATGGAATCTCCAATAAGAAAAAGTTGAGCCAGTAAGCCCATAAACATGTAGATGTCACAATAAAAGATATCCAATCAACTCAATGCCTAAGCATAGTTCAGTTGCACATGCCCTAACTTACTCAACTAATGTGGTGAATGTTAATTATATTTGTAGTGGAGCTTCAACATAAGCCTTTCAAGATGATAATTTATTTGATATATGACTTACAGTGTGGCATTCACTACTCATAATATTGCTATCAACTTTGATTTTGCACAGACTTGGTTGTACTGACATTCTCATGTCTCTGACCACCAACGGAGGGAGTATGTATGAAGTTAACAGAAGACCCCAGAAGACATGGCTAGACGGCGATTTTCTTGGCAGTTAACTGATTGCCGACAATAATCCTGTCTTTCATTCTAACATTTAGTTTGTTAGTCTAGCAGTTCTCTGCAGTTATCATATTTAGTCTGTGTCACTTGCTCAGTTGTTTAGTTGTTAGTTGTAACTTATCAGCTGTTAGTAATTATTCAGTCATTTCTTGTTTACCTTGTTCTTATTTAACCTTTTATGTCATTTCCTTACATTATAAATAGAAGCCGACTTTAATAGCTGTGTTTCGTGACTTATTTTGGAGCTACAATGTTTTTCTTTGAACAGTCCATTTTCTGTGAAAGTTTTCTTAATTTACGGTGGAAATTTCCTTTCAACTTTCTACAATTTGGCGGCAACGCTACAATATTATATAATATTTTTACTGCGAAGAGTGTCAACTAATTGTTAACTCCACTGTCGAAAAAGAAGCTGAAAGTGCTTTGTTTCCCCGGCTGCATTTGTGAATGATTAAGTCTGATTTTGGTCCAACCGAACTTTGCAATAACACCACTTCGTATGCGTACAAGAAAAATTCTGGTTTTGACACCCGCAGATCACCGGAAATGGCACATCTCGGGCGGGCTTGAAAATGACCAATTAGATGTTTACTTTTGCCCGAGTAAACCGAGTATATTCCCAATATATATATTTTTTTTAAGATTGTCACCAGTCACACTCATTCGGCCTCCAGTTCGGCCTCATCACATCTCCTGTGGATCATTGCTTTTGTAGGTGATTCTACGTCGCGGCCCACAATACCCGTCAGCCCCACTTTTCAAGGTTTTAAGCCCATTATTCGTTCATTAATGTTGCACAAAACTTAATCTATGGACAGCCAATACATTAAAAACCTCCTCCAACCCCTAACAGACCGGCCAAAATTGCACGAGAAGTGGGAAGAATGTTTAGGAATGTTGGTGAGGGAAATTTCGAAAATTCAGACACAGTGATTTTATTGGTGCGTGGGCGCAGATCAGTCTTGGATAGTGGTGGGTACGCGTGTATGTTCTCTGATACTATCTAAGCGGAGCGCGACCGTTTCGCGCGTAGCGTACAAGAAAATGTTGGGAAAATATACCTTCCAGATCATCGGAAATAACACTTCCCAGACCCAATGATGCTCCCAAACCTCCTTAGGTTTTATATCTCATGGCTTAGAAATTTAGTTCGGGGAAATGCATGTGCATCTGCATAAAAAAAATCAAGGGACAAATAATCCAAATAATCAATTGGAATTTTCGGTCCCCCTGGGACCTACGTCAGCAATACTTGGCAGTCGAATGAAAAGTACTAAATTGAACAAAATGAAAGTATGACGCTAGATAAGTGTAAGTTGCATTAATGTCATTAAAACCAAATAAACCATGACTATACAGGAAGCGGATTAAGGAGCAAAGAACGGATTGCATACTGATAGTTGTTAAGGGGTCCAAAATCTGTGTTGAGGTCGGTGGTGTGAGACTTAATACGAAAGATCCAATCGATTTCTTTACGTTTACGTTCAGTAGTTGATTTGAAGTTCGAGGCAATTAAAATACATTTTAGGTTTATTAGAGAATGACTATAGAGATTGAAATGTTCGGAAACTGGGAATCCTGCAAAATTATCACGAACATATTTTTGGGGGATTATTAAAACGTAAGCGGAACCGGGAGCCTGTTTCACCTACATAATTGCCGTCTTTGCAAAGTACACAATAGAAAATGTAAATACATTCACAAGAGAGGGAAAGGGGTCTTACACTAAAGTCAACATTGGGAATCTTGAACACGGTGCCTGGGGTAATTTGGGGGCATGTTTGGCATCGAGGTTTACCGCAAGGGAAATTGTCTGCGGAGGTGGAAACTGAGTGGGGGAGTGTGGAGTCAGGGGGACCAAAAACTCGTATATATTTTCTATAACTTACTCTTTATTTGTCAATTATGAGTCATATCTTATTTCTCTGGTTTTCTCTTATAATAAATATAATAATATATTATAAAAAATAGATATAAATATATATATATATATATATATATATATATATATATATATATATATATATATATATATATATATATATATATATATATATATATATATATATATATATATATATGGTTCATAATTGACAAATAAGGAGTAAAGTTTTAGAAAATATATTTCAATTTTCGGTCCCCATGGGACCTTCGTCAGCAATACTTGGCAGTCAAATGAAAAGTACTAACTGTAACACAATTAAATTATGTGACGCTAGGTAAGTGTGAATTGATGGAATTAGAACCAAATAAACCATGACTATACAGGAAGCTGATTAAGGAGCAAAGAATGGATTACATATGTTTGTCGAACTGATCGTTGTTAAGGGGTCCCAAGTCTTTGTTGAGGCCGGTGATGTGAGACTTAATACGAAAGATCCAATCGATTTCTTTACTATCAGTTCGCACTATCGCACTATACACATTCATCTATTGCATACTATCGTATTGTATCGTATTGTTTTTATCGTGAAGTGATTGTGATATGATGACACACGCCCTATATCTGCCTAATGTGCGGTGCGCCGCCCTTAGTTGTTTCATGTGTTCATACTTCAAGTTCCGGCTAACGGGCCAAATATCCGAATCTGATTGGTTGGGAGTGATATTTACCTGTAATTTTCACTATTGACCAATCAGAAGTCATGATTATACAGTGCATATACTATTGACCTATACACTGTGAAAGATACATACACAAAACACACATTATTGAAAGAACACGTGACCCTACCGTATAGCCGCGCAATAAAAAGTTAGGTATCACCAGACGTACCGTGATATTCATCTGATAATCATGGCCGCACAACGGGGCCATATCCAGCCTATTCTTATGGAAGGTTTGAAAAGAGGGGGAAACATCCTTGTGTATGACAGGTATCGTTATCAGAAAAATAAGACAGCAGCCAACAACAAGATCTACTGGCGTTGTGCCCACATGGAATGTAGAGCCCCTGTACACACGGACCACATCGACTTCAACAAGATCTACTGGCGTTGTGCCCACATGGAATGTAGAGCCCCTGTACACACGGACCACATCGACTTCAACAAGATCTACTGGCGTTGTGCCCACATGGAATGTAGAGCCCCTGTACACACGGACCACATCGACTTCAACAAGATCTACTGGCGTTGTGCCCACATGGAATGTAGAGCCCCTGTACACACGGACCACATCGACTTCAACAAGATCTACTGGCGTTGTGCCCACATGGCATGTAGAGCCCCTGTACACACGGACCACATCGACTTCAACAAGATCTACTGGCGTTGTGCCCACATGGAATGTAGAGCCCCTGTACACACGGACCACATCGACTTCAACAAGATCTACTGGCGTTGTGCCCACATGGAATGTAGAGCCCCTGTACACACGGACCACATCGACTTCAACAAGATCTACTGGCGTTGTGCCCACATGGAATGTAGAGCCCCTGTACACAAGGACCACATCGACTTCAACAAGATCTACTGGCGTTGTGCCCACATGGAATGTAGAGCCCCTGTACACAAGGACCACATCGACTTCAACAAGATCTACTGGCGTTGTGCCCACATGGAATGTAGAGCCCCTGTACACAAGGACCACATCGACTTCAACAAGATCTACTGGCGTTGTGCCCACATGGAATGTAGAGCCCCTGTACACAAGGACCACATCGACTTCAACAAGATCTACTGGCGTTGTGCCCACATGGAATGTAGAGCCCCTGTACACACGGACCACATCGACTTCAACAAGATCTACTGGCGTTGTGCCCACATGGAATGTAGAGCCCCTGTACACACGGACCACATCGACTTCAACAAGATCTACTGGCGTTGTGCCCACATGGAATGTAGAGCCCCTGTACACAAGGACCACATCGACTTCAACAAGATCTACTGGCGTTGTGCCCACATGGAATGTAGAGCCCCTGTACACAAGGACCACATCGACTTCAACAAGATCTACTGGCGTTGTGCCCACATGGAATGTAGAGCCCCTGTACACAAGGACCACATCGACTTCAACAAGATCTACTGGCGTTGTGCCCACATGGAATGTAGAGCCCCTGTACACAAGGACCACATCGACTTCAACAACATCAATGCGCGCGTGAGAATACAAGGAGAACGATTTCCAAAACATAGCCACGAACGCGATGACGATCTTATCGCTAGGACTCTCTTTACGCAACGGGTACTTGAGAGCATCGCAAACGACCCATCGATGCCCATTCGGAGGGCGTACAACGAGGTCCTTCTCCGCGAGAACAACCGGTACAACATCCCACGATTTCCAGAGCTGGAAACGCGCTTGCAGCGCCATAGGAATAGCTTCTGGCCAGGTGTTCCAAGAACGATTCACGACGTTCAGATAGAGGCATCTGGGCCGAAAATTGGAGGGGCCAGCGAATGTTAATACATCTTAACAATATCGCTGGCGTTGCCGTCTTCGCCACACCGAGACAACTTCGAGTTCTGCGGACGTGCGAAGACGTATTTATTGATGGGACATTTAGAACGGCGCTGCGACCGTACAGTCAAATAGTCACGGTACATGGCCAGTTCAACGACTGGATTATCCCTCTGGCCATGTGTCTCTCCACGGGCAAGACACGGCTGCACTATATTGACATCCTTAGAGCCCTCAAGCGGGAGATCGTGGTACAATTATAGAATACAGGGCCATTCATTAACTCTTCCCAGCATCCGGATGCGCGGATGCGCGGTGTGTCTGTAGTTTTATTACTTATGTGAATATCCTCACCTGCATCGATAAACTCCCGACCATTTGTCCTTATCTGCATCTCATAAACTATCGACAGTTTATTTGCAATTTCGGATATTCACATAAGTAATAAAACTACAGACACACCTCGCATCCGCGCATCCGGATGCTGGGAAGAGTTAATGAATGGCCCTGTATTCTATAATTACGCCGGAAGGTCCAGGAGCTGGGAATGGCTGCTCCTTACCAGGTCAATTTTAGACTGAAAGCTTGTGTACGGAAGTTCATGGCGTTGGGATTCCTCCCTCTACTGACCGTGCGGCAGCAGTATGCGTAAGTATACATTAGTTATTCTACAGTATGCCCCATTATAATTTCTATGCCTCGCCGCGTGCTCCCCCGTCGCTCGTGTTAGACTGGGAGCGAGTGGGAAAGCTGCCTTATTAACAGGCTTGACGTCTTCGCACCCTTTTTCAGCAGTCACACACTCATACCCAAAAAGTTTTAGTTGATGAACCTTTGGGGGCTGGATCAATAGGCCCTGCCAATGGGCACACCCACTCCATCTATTCAAAACAGAAAATAACTGGACCCCCTTGATTAGAATGTTTGGAATTTAAAACGTCTATTTAGCAGGAAAAATAACAAAAATCATCAATATACTCCTGTGGGTTGATATTTTTTCGAGCCTCCCTAAATCCATCATAATATTAGATTTCAGTCTCAAATTGATGAAACAAAACTTGCCAAATCAAACCAGTTGTGTGCATGCTAAGACCACCAGAATTTGCCCGCAACTGGAGTGACTGAGCCCTCGAGGGCTCCGAGTAAAACTCAACCGTTTGTCCCCCTGTCCTCAGAGGAATAAGTTTTTTTTTTGGACCAAACTTCTTGTTTCCTGAAAATGTACTTCATAATAAATACTCAAACGGGTCGAAATGAAAGCACCATTTTGCATCTAAGTCTAATCAATAACATTTGCGCTCCCCTATCAAGAAATCCTGGATTACCTTACCAACTATAGGCTACTATGTTATAAGTAATATTAAAAGTAATATTTTTGTCGACTCGCTTTGCGCACTGAACAAAATCTAGATGTCATATTCCATTTCTGGTACTAATTTCTAGATTCGATTATTAGAAATTCTCAAAGGGGAGGGGTGTTTCCCCTCCATTTGACCCCTCGCCCAGGATAATCTTCAATAAAAATAAAGTATACCGGGAAAAATTACCCTTTGACCGTACCCCCTGACGAACGACCCCAGATACGCAACTGTGTAAAAAAAACTTAATAAACTAATATCCAACAATATACCCCACCATTTTTAGCACGCAATCGTGTTAGTCCTTTGCTTGTATTTTCATGTGGTGTGATTTGTTCAGAATGGGCCGTTCATACCAATCATTTGTGCTTGCTTCTTCTTGTCTTATGGCGTCATTTATTATGTAGGATAAACCGCAACATATGATAAACTCATTTTTTGCGTACCGTACTCAATGTCATATGACTGTTCAATCCATATTTGGATGTTTTATAGCCTAAATGCATGATCATATTTTGCTCCTTTTAGCACGTTATCTACGGGCCGACGTGCTATGGCCCTGGTTGCTCAGTATCCGGCTCTTGGACAGTTCATCGAATATTTTGAAGAAACATACGAACATGTTCCCACCATCGTTCTGGAACACATGCATGGGCAAGGCCAATGTCGTCTCGAAGCAACAACTCAGTGGAAAGTAAGTTAATAATGCAGTATACAGCTCGCGTATAACTATACGCGTAGACTTACCGTATACTCTACTTTTATCTACGCAATTATATACGCGCGTAAAGACTTACAATCTATAGTATAATCTGTAAACGTAGGGTGTTCGCAGCCGCTTTGCATAGCAGAGCTTCTATGGGTTATAATAAACTGTGATGAAGAAAAGAGTCGGTAAACTCAGTATCGCACCAAGCCCAATTAATGACTTTCCAAAATTTTCAACCACAGAGTTAGCATATACTTAAGCCGATAAGAATAAGAGTAACAAAGAAAACAGCGCTACTAGGAGCACAAACGATCGATGCAATCAGTGCAAAAACTTTAGCAAGGAAAGTATAATAATTAAGACAATGTGTCCCAGTCTGTTACTTTTTATACGAATTTGTTTCTGCATGTTTCTCGTACTGAGATTTGAAGAGAAAAAACGGGCGGCCATTTTTCTTCTTTTCATGCGCTAATACTAGTTTGGAATATGTGGCAACCTTTACAAAATAATCTTTTAAGGATAGCTTAGATTTCTTGTAATCCGAATAGAACCAGGAAAAAGGAGGCACCTTGCGCGGATGAGAAATATGTTTTGTTTTGTACCCGGTCCTGCTTCAAAGTTGTTGGGTGGAAGTTTATCTTTTCTGTTCATTCTGTTGGAACCAACGGTAAATTATGTAAAAAAATGACACAAGAAACGCTTAGTAATACTTTATTATTTCTTCAAAATGTTGCCAACTATTCAAAGAAAAGTTATACTCCGTGAAACATAACTTCTACAACTGAAAAAAAGTCGGGAAAAGAAACACTGAATAGAAACCCATTGAACGAAAAACAGTTAAGTTCTATGCCGGCAAACACTTTACCTGCGTTATATTCGCTGCTAGGTGAATATCACGTCGTAAACAATGATTTAACAAACGGCTATATCAAACATCTCACTGTGTAGATTATACGAGCAGAACGAAGGATTGTCAGTTATACTCGACTGTAAAAATGCATATATAGGCGGTATCTGTCCACGAAGAAAGGACTGTGGTTCGTGTGTTATCGCGCACTCTACATTTTCAAAAAAAGGGTATTTTGATGTGGCATAAACGGATGTTGTATCAATGTTTATTGCCAAACAGAGGCGACGATCCCCCCAGAAGGAGGAAGAAGTGGCGAGACTTGGAAAGGAGAATTAGACGGCTCAAAAGACAGTACCGGGAAGGTAGACGAACACTGAACGACTACCATTTGGCAATCGTCTATGCCATCAAGGCTTTCGTTGTTTAATTGATTCATTATCTGCCATTTTCTCCAAGTGACCAGTGTCTGTTCAGAAGAAAGCGGTTGCTCAAAACTGCCAGTGCGAACTCCGAAGCAACGAAATGATGGACGCATGTTCGGAAAATGTGTGTTTCCATATCGTCAGCTCAAAAGGCATAACCATGGAGCACCGACACACTTTTCCTGCTAGTTTTGTCTCACTCAAATTTTTGATAACTATGTAACAACTGGCACCTACCCTCCATAGGCGTAGGAGCCTAATTTGATTTGGAGGGGGGGGGGGGGGCTGTAACGAATTGTCCGAAAAATTTAACCAAAATTTTTCGCGCCCTCCGCGCGTTCAACAGGTCAATGTGCATATCATATGGGCAGTCATCGGGTATTACATCACATTGCAATAACCAATGAATGCCTATATGATATGCACATAAACATGATGAACGCGCGAACAATTTTGGTTATATTTTCCGTGTTATTACCCTTTCATATTGGTTACAATTATTGGGGAAGTCGTTACAATAATAACGATAATAATAATATCAGTTTAACCATTGAAAAACACATTGCAAATTATTCTTCTTTCAGTATAGGTGCCCGAAAAATTATCAGCATTTCAAAAAAAAAAATTGAAAAACACACTGGAAATTTTTATTCCTTCAGAAGGTGCCCGAAAAATTCTCACCATATTGCCCGAATTTTCACGAAAAATTTTGGTTGACGGGGGCTGCAGCCCCCCAGCCCCCCGCCTCCTACGCCTATGCTACCCTCTAAGGTCTAACATCCAAAATTACACTCAGCCCCCACCAGAGGGTACCAAACATCATATTTTGTACAGGGGGTATAAGGAAAATAGTTGTATTTGGTTGCATTTCTTTGTCAAATATAGTATATTAAAATTTGGCCCTATTTTTATCTTTCATTTCAACATTCCTATTGGGGGCACCACCAGATGGTGGGCGGATGAATAATTTTGCAGAGAATATGAGCCACTATCATGATCATTTTCGACATATTAACGGCATAAACTTGTACGTTTCCTAAAGGGGCTCCTATTCATTATTGTAAATGATACCAAACCTTTTTGGCTAGGCCTATTATGAATAACGAACCATTTATTCCATTATGAATATCGAACCTTTCCTACTATTATGAATAACGAACCCTTTGTTCCATTATGAATATCGAACTTTTCCTCCTATAATGAATAACGAGCCTTTTTCACCATTATGAATAACGAACCCTTTTACCAATTATGAACAACTAACCTTCACCAGTATTAATATCGAACCCTTTTACCAATTATGAACAACGAACCTTTGTTTTTACTATGAATAACGAACCTTAAGAACAATGAACCTTTTTGAAAATTATGAATAGCGACCCTTATCAGGTGCGTATCCAGGGGGGGGGGGCGTTGGGGGCGCGCGCCCCGGGTAAGGAAAAGAGGAGAGAATAAAAAAGAGAAGAAAAAAGGGAAAAGGAGGGGGAAAAAGAAAAGGAGGAGAGGAAGGAAGGGAAAAGAAAAAGAAAAAAAAGAGAAAAAAGAAAAGGAGGGAGTAGAAGATAGCCAAGACCTCGGGAAGAGAAAGAGGAACAGTCATAGTTAAAGCGCTGATCCCTATTATATACACAGGGTAGCCAGTGACAGATCAAGGATTACGGAGGGGGTGTGCGCCTCACCCTACCCCTTACACCGACTACTCCATTTTTGACGTTTCCATTTTTCCTCTCTCACTAATGTATCTATATAAATATTATATATGGTCTATCATAACGCGTGTGTGTGTATGGACGCCTTAAACAATTGTACAATTGTGCTATATGGAACCAACTGTGGCTGGCCTTGAACTCGACCGAGTCGTCGGGGAATATGACGCATTTCGGGAAGGGGGCGACCGCCCCCCCCCCCGAGAAAATTTTCTTTATGACATCGCTAGTAATTTCAAAATAGACAATGCTTAGATGCAACTTGCAAGGCCTGGGAAGTGTCATTTCCATCGATCTGGGAGGCATTTTCGGCAAAATTTTTTATTGTACGCTTCGCGCCAACTCATGGTGGCGCTTCGCTTAGATAGTTTGCCTACAGGCTTCGCCCCTCCCTTGGCAATTACTCGCTACACGCCTGTTCGAATTGGTAAAGTAAAGAGCAGATATAACATCATATCAGTGAGCATTGAAATGCATGTTCCACGATGAACAGCCTCAAAAACTGTCTATGTGTGTAGTCAAAGGCGTAGGAGCCCAATTGGATTTGGGGGCTGTAATGACTTGCCCGAAAAAAAGCCAAAATTTTTCGCGCGCCTCGCGCGCGTTCAACATATCGATGCCAATATCATATAAGCAAGCATCGGTCATTACATTGCATGGCATCGTGTACCGCACGGTCCGTGAAAGTTGCACAGTATACCGCCAGATGCTAATGTAAACAACCAAATGTCTTATGTAGATGGAGAAAAAGCATACAGATCAATTTATGTCAAAACCCTCTTTTACAGTAGTAATGTCGGCCAAGCTTACAACTTTAATTTAATTACCAAGGAGATCATTTTTAAGCTATATATTGCTATTTATTTTTCTTTCAGTAGGTGCCCGAAAAATTTGGTTGCGGCGGGGGGGGGGGGGGGGGCTGCAGCCACCGCCTCCTACGGGACCTACGCCTATGTGTGTAGTGTTCGGTTTCGATATACCTGATATCGGAAATATCTGCTATTTTTCATTTCCTTTAACCAAGTTTTATAATAGCCATTATAAGAGGTTGCAATATTTCTACACCAATAAATTAACTGTGTCGGAATTTTCCAAAATTTCCTCACCAACATTCTTCATCATACTTTCCTCTACTCGTGCAATTTTGACCTGTCTGTTAGGGGTTGGAGGAGGTTTTTCTGTATTGGTTGTCCATAGATTGAATTTTGTGCAACATTATGGGTATGTTTTCAAGTGATTTTATTCACGAGAAATGTGAATTTTCAAATTCTCAACAAATAATGGGCTTAAAACCTTGAAAAGTGGGGCTTTCGGATATTGTGGGCCGTGACGTAGAATCACCTACAAAAGCAATGATCCATAGGACATGCATTGAGGTCGAACATGATGTGTGACTGGTGACAATCTTCAAAAAGGTTATGGATGGAAAAAAACTTTTGGGAAATACTTGGTTCTCAGGCAAAAGTGTACATATGGTTGGTCATTTTTAAGCCCGAGAAGTGCCATTTCCGGTGATCTGGGGGTATCAAAACCAGAAATTTTCTTCTACGCTCCGCGCCAACCGATGGTGGCGCTCCGCTTAGATAGTAATTCGCGCCCCCCGGGTTAGAAAATCATGGATACGCGCCTGCTTATGAACAATGAACCTTAAGATATAGAACCTTATGAATATCGGGCTGTCACCTCAGTTTTATCCTTCTGTACATATTATGTAATCAAATAAATATCTATGTGCCGATACTACTTCCTATGATCCTTTTATTTATTTTTTTCAATACTCAATAATGTCAATTACCTGAACCACCTATCAAAGTTTCCTCACGGATAAGTTTAGCTTGTTTTGTAAACTTTTCTGGTTAATTTGTTGCTCTCCATAGTAATATTCTCACACCCTAGGTGCGTAGTCGGAAATGTTTCATGTGCCATGTTCTTAGGTGAAGTGTCCGCTTTCGTTTGGACAAAAAGTACATTTTATATGCATCTTGGTGCGGAATAGAGCAGTGTGTCGTCTAAAATTTAAAAAAAGGCCCCTAGTATATTGGTGAATAGGTAATAACGTGATTTCAAACAATCCCTGGGCTCAACCCATGCAACAACAAGGATAATTAAGTGACTAAGCACCATCCATGACATCCTACGACCGAAGAAGAACGCAACCGTGCTGGTGATCACTTGCCTAAATGTCCCTAACTCCCACCTCGCATTCCAGGGTTGTTTATTGGTGATATTATGGCATTAAAACTGTTCATTCCCAAACTGAAAATGTGTATTTTATTTTCGGACTGAAAACGTGTATTTTATTTTCGGACTGACAACGTGTATTTTATTTTCGAAACGTGTATTTCATTTTCGGACTGAAAACGTGTATTTCATTTTCGGACTGAAAACGTGTATTTTATTTTCGGACTGAAAACGTGTATTTTATTTTCGGACTGAAAACATGTATTTTATTTTCGGACTGAAAACAAGTATTTCATTTTCGGACTGAAAACTTGTCGGACTGAAAACTTGTCGGACTGAAAACTTGTCGGACTGAGAGGTGTACCCCAACATATCATGAGAGAAAATTTCGTCGGCTGCTACACGTTTAAGCAAAGACAGGCCATTGACTTTACACTGCCATTCATTCGGTGGAAATCCATATATTTTGCATGTGAAGTTGACGCGATGTGACACTCGAAATTCTTTATCACCTCATTACCTCATTACTTCATTAAATAACAAATAAGAAGGCGTGTTTCTTGGTTCTGGAAATTGTGTTTAAGACAACTTCTCATAGAAAAACATATAACCGAACATAGTCTGTTCCTCTTGTAACTTTTGCTGTTATGGAGTTCTGTGTAAGTCTTAAGGACAAACCCGTTGGATACATGACAATCAGCCATTTGTAATTTACAATCAAGATTAAACTTTTGACAGTATCAACTTGCACGTTAAAGCATTATATAGGTAATCCGACTGTTTTTGGAAAGCAGTTCAAGGAGGAATTATATAGGGAAATTTCTGCATGGTTTTATTGAGGCTTACCAAACTCCAAAGAGGCTGTTCTTCATGTGGATTATGAGAGTTTCAAGTACATATTGTTTGAAGAAGAGGGACAGTAGTAAATCATTCTAAATAAGTAATACCTCCCTGCTTGAAAGATGCTCTAGAAAGCATCAATTATATTTAGTTGCCTCAGAGCTACAAAGGGAGAGTCATCATTCCAGTTAAATTTCCTCATGAATTATCCCATGTTGGCCATGTACAATCATTTTTTCACTCTTTGCCCAGTCTGATATAGATTTAGAATCTTATGTTTGTGACTATCATCCAATTTCATGGTTTGATTTTTACTTCATTAAATTTCTTTGAACAAACTGATCTCTACAAGAATGACGTATTTGAAAGTGTGAGAATATGTTGAGACAAAAACTCTAGCATATTGCAACCTGCTCTGTCCTATTTGCTTTATTTTCTTTCCCTTTTCTGCTTTGTTTGTTTCTTGTATGTTTGCAGCTCTTTTGAAGAGGATATCTTTCTAATATATCTTTTCTAATTTGAACCACTTTTTGTCCATTAAGAAAAAATGTCATAATTAGAGAAAAAACGATCCTTTATCACTGGAATTGCCTGGAATGCCATGTGTCTATACAAATGAATATTTGCATCACGCATGGCCATCACAAGGGGGCAGGGGTTGGGGGGGCATGGCCCCTCCACCTTGTTGAGAGGTAGAAAACCTTGACTCGACGATTGAGTGAGAAAAATAAGAAAGTGTACAAAAGTAAAAATGTGGTAATGAAAGTCATTGTGTCAGGCCCGTACGGAGAGGGTTGGGGCAGTGATGACATTTTCAAGGTCAGGGAAGTATCTTCCAGCTACCTCAGGGTTGTTATTAGCAAACAAAAATATTTTGGAACTCATCACAGATAGGTCACGGACTTAAGAAGACCCCTCCCCATGACACAAATCGATAACTTACCATCCCAATCCCACCCCCCTCCCTTCTTGCACTCACAAATCTGTGTAAGGGCCTGAGTGTTGTATACAACATTGCCGATTTCATTTAGATTGTAACTTGAAAACACCCTAGGTTCCCGTCCTATAATGAGCTTTACGCACGGATGAAATTCCATATTGGCTAGACAACTCTCGTAGACCCCCATGAAGTACAATTACCATAATTGCCAAATCTTACCAACTGTGTGTTGGGGAAATACGGCTACAATGAAGTTTGAACTCCTTTAAGTTCGTAATCTGTTACCTCTACAATTATCATTTTTATCTCAATACATTACATGTATAGAGATATTGTAACAGTAAGTGGGACTCTCTCTTCTCTTAAAAAATTTTCAGCGTCTTCATACAAAGCTCTTTTTCTCTGGAATTTCCAGAGCAAGAATATATCATATAGACCAACAAAAGTTACTATTTTTTATTCGAGAATTTTATCTCATTCTATGACTTTTTCACCGATTTGTGTCGAAATCGGGCCAAATCGGACTGAAAATCGATTGAATCACAACGTTTTTGCACACGCTCCGAAACTTGTTTGTAGGGAACTTTTCCCCACGTTTTCCTGCTCATTTGTTAATTATTATTCGATGTCTATGGTTTATTATGGGCACGTGACATATTACTTCTCAGCGATTGGTTTGTTATCTGCAGTTTAATGTTTTATGAAAGAGAATAGAATAAACTTGTCTTTTAACAGTGGTATCGTCTAAGATAGGGTCCTATTTATAATATATTTTATATACATTTTAAACTTCCATTTGTTTTTACAGGTAGGTATGAATAAAACTTTTACTAGCTGTAAATGACATTTTCATGGCTTTTATTTGCTTTATTTGATGTTTAAATGATTTTTCTTTCTTAAAACAACACTGAGCTGCCGCCCCTACTTTTAGTAAAAAGGTCCGTTTTTGATGATTAAGCCCCGCCCCCAAGTCTGGTTTATAGCAAATTGGCTATGACTCATGGACAGCTACATGTTAGATATACGAAAATGGCTACCCTCGCGACCAATTTTCTGTACTGTAGTTAGGTACGCCAGGTGTAGTGTATTGCCACATTCTGTACTGCTGAATTCTACGTAGTGCATTTAATTTTTATTAGGCCTTCGTTTTTGTGACATCCATTTAAGGATAGTACTGGTGTTCAGGTAGCTTTTCAGAGCAAGGGCCATGATAAGTTTGTTTGATTGCGCTTCATGTATTTTTGTATAATTACGTTTACACATTTTTGTACTTCTGAAGGCTACTTAGGCCTAGGCCTAATGCATTTAAAAAATATATATAGGCCTAGGCCTATTACTATTATTAGGCTTTCAGTGATTACCACATTAGCATTGTACTGGTGTTCAGACAGCTTTTCCTAGGAAGGACCAGGGTAAGTTTGTTTGATGTGTACGTATGAAAGAGGAGCCGGCCATAGCATCACAACTTTTATAAGACTATAAAAATTGTATAAGGTTATGTTTTATTTATAAGGATATAAGATGTATAAGGTTATAAGAAGTATGTTTAGCTTTCTTTTGAACCTGTGATGTTTGACATAAAATGTACAAAGAATTAAAATAAAATAACAAAATTGAGAGGAACTGAGGTGGCTATGAGGGGAGGAGGAGGCCACCCATCACTTTCAAATAAAAACTTGTAATCTTCTGTTACATTATTTTTTCCAAGTCATAAATCCATGAAATCTTCATGTCAGAAAAATTGAGATGGAAAAAGTGGGTTGTTTTGATACTTGGAAGTGGACACAGTTTTGATAGTAGTCACCACTACAGTCTACAGTAACATACAGTAGGTCGATAGGCCTAGCTCTCAAGGCGGGCGTCAAGAATATGGTCGAGTTCGCCTCTTCTAATTTGGCCGTTGTCATTGACGTCAAACTATATGACCAAAAAGTCCAACAGAGACTGACCCAAGATGAAGGATACCACACAAAAAACAAGTTCTTAGGTATTCTATGACATTATCAAACCTTGCAACGTCGTTCTTTCGACGAACAGGCAATGAGCGCTAAAGGCAACACTAGCAGGATAACGTGTAACCTGCAGAGACTATTCGTGGCAAAGTAGCTTAAATGCAAGTTATATATTTGTTGTACCATGAGTGATATCAAGGGCGGCGGAACCGGGGGGGGGGGCACAGGGGGCACGTGCCCCCCCCACTTTTCCCCAGATTAAAAATGTGCCCTTTTTCTACATAAAAATTGAGGTGTCTCAAGTTAGCAAGAGGCCAGGGAACCAGAATGAACACTCGGGAAGGGCCGTTTCCGGCCATCTGAGGGGTTTGAAAAACCAAAATTTTTCTTGTACGCTCCGCGCCAACCGATGGTGGCGCTCCGCTAAGATAGTCGTGCATACAACTTTGCAAATCCTGGCTACGCCCCTGACTTTTAATGAATTTCTGTGGGTCAAACTCAAAGCTATTTCGAATGGGAAAAAATTGTTAAGATATTAACAAGAAATAAACTAATTCGGAAGATCCCTACATTAGCAACTAGCATGATTTCGCCTCATTTTGTCTCAAAAGAAAACTTGTTCCCTTGTTTCCTAATTTGCACATTGGATATTGCAGTGCTAGTATGCATATTTTCCTTGAGGGGGGGGGGGGTGTTGATGGAGTGATGTGTATACGCAAATAAGATAATACAATAAGAGTTATAAAGGGTACTAAATATAAGGCTGCATCAGTCCAATCGAATTTCTGCAAAGTGCCCTTTAAATTTGATGTCGGTGCCCCCCCAGATTAAAAGTGCTTCCGCCGCCCTTGATTGATATTGATAATCGTAGAGACAGAGCAAAGATTTGAAATTAGGAATCAAAATTAAAACTTCCAGTATTGAGATGCTGCGTCATTGATGCTCTTGTTTGTTGTAGCTGTTGCCTGCCCCATCCCGTACCCGCCCTCCGTTGGGAAGGAAGTTAGGTTGATTCGTTTCTCCCTCTGTAAAGATGAATATGAACGAAATATAGTGGCCGAATACAACATGCAACATACAGGCCTAGGCTACGGAGGATTAAATAGCAGCAATCACAACAAAAACATGATTAACATCTTTTACAGATGGAAGACTTGTTACTTTTCATTCTTTTTTCCCCTTCTATTTTTTGTTTTGTAGCAATGCATAACGCCTCATTTATGTCATGAACATCTAGCTATGTATGCATCTGTTTTAATGGTTGATATAATCGCGAATTCCTGCTTGCAGGAGGATCTTAAATACATACATAATGAAATTAATTGCCTATTGAATGTCAAATTGCCTAAATTTTACGCGGGACAAAATATACTATGAAGTATTTGAGGACATTCTGCACCAGGACATTTCGTCCGGCCGGACTATATTTGCTGTTAGGTGGGGACACAATTTTCAGCAGATAATGTCCGACCGGACTAAATATGCTGGTACAGAGTGTCTCCGCGGACACTTTGTACAGGAGGACACTCTGTACTGTCAGAACGGCCTGTCGTCGCTGAACACAATCTATCTATAAAGGACCGCTAAGAGATTGGACAAACTTATGAGTTATTCGAATCACCCTAGTAATGTTTAATTTAATATTTTACCTTCAAATCGCCGTCTCCGTGCGTTAAGGGGAAATAAACGTCTAACGAATATTTTCTTCCCATCTGCTGTGAAGTTATTTCATTCATCATTAGGGGTGTCTGTAGATTTCTTATTTTTTTTAATACATTAACAAATTTATTAAATTTTCATATTCTTACGTATTTTTTATATATCTTCACATATTTTTATAACATTTCTTACTCATATTTATTACGGAGGAGGAATGTTTTGACTTTCGATGTGTAATATTTTTATACTCTAATTTGGTTGAATTAATAAATGAATTGAATTAAGATATTTTTAAGAAACTAGGCTCCCAATATGGAGCTTGGCATGAAAAAGCAGACAACTTTATCCACTCTGCCCAGTCTCCTTAAATTAAGCCTATAACTACGTGATCACGACAATGTCATATACCGTATGTCAAGTGAAGTTTTAGGCTACTATTCCCTTCGAAAGCGAATAAGACTGCAGTTCATGATCTTGTTTTACTGTTCGTGAGCGATATGCACTCTTAAAAGGAGATATATTACAGATCACAGCTGGGCAATGTGTGGCCCAAGGACCTCATTCGGCCCTCGTCCAAATTTCCTCTGCACTTGGTAAAAACTTTCTTTGCGTCCAGCAAATCAATTTCGTGCTCACTTCTGCTACACCGTCTTAGCCAAAGGGCCGAGATGCATATTTGCATTATTGCAGAGGAACAGTTTTCACGGAAAGAATAATTAACTTTCCAATTAGTGTGAAGGAGGCATGGGGTGTATTCAGTCCCCGATGTCATTCATCCACTAAGTATACCATAACGCATCGTACACAGAACTGCATTTCTGTGCCTGTGTGTAACACTCACTGTGATTCACACACTCACTACTAGAAACATCCATAGGAATGTTCTTGTTGTAGAGGATACATTCGTGGGTAGTGCGTTCTTTTGTAAATGGATATGTACATTATACAGGATATATCCACACAATTAAGCCCGACTATGATCAATGGTGCTCATATTTGGTAACTTATAAATTATTAATAGCATGCATAATATGGAACGCGAAAAGGGAAAACTTATTTTGTTGTCTAAACTAAGTTTGTTGTTGTCTAAACGTAAATTTAGACAACAGAAGTGTAGACATCAACGTGAGTTTGAGCAACAGCATGGTAAAAACAGCAGCAACAACTTAAGTTTAGACAGCAACAAGTTTAGACAACGAAATAAGCTTTCCCTTTTCGCGTTCCATATGCATAACTCTTGAAATTCTACAGCTGCGACCACACAACTTGGATATCAAAGAGAGACAAACATGTCTTTCTGCCAATTTTCTGCTTACCTAGAAATGATTTATCCTTTCTCCAGAACCAGTGAGCTAAGAATCCTTGAACCAAGATTAAACAAGAAAGGTCACCGCCAGAGCACTAGCTGACGACATCGGCGACACCACGCAGCGATTTACGTGGAACTATGTCACAATGTGAGGTCGAGAATATTCTTAACTACTGAAGCCTCTGTGGTCCACGGGAACAAGTATGGAGCACTGAAGGTAGAATAACACAAGGGGGATTGGGTGGAGAACGAAAGGGTTGTGGATACTCAATGAACAACGTCAACACAATGACACGGTTTTCATTTCGTTAGCCTATTGGTAATTGAATGTGCGTCCATTGCAATAAACTTGCAGACATCACTCCAGAAGAGCAATACAACCAGAATGCGAAACGCATTGAGGTTTCGATGACTTCATTGCACTAGACTTTGCTTGTAAAACAGAAATAGCTGCTACAATATAAATGGCCCGAACCACTACTATGCTGATGTAAACTTATACTATGGCATGGTTAACACGGGAGCAGCTCGATATTTATAAGGTCCGTTACTCATAAGGTTCATTGGTCATAAGGTTCGTTAGTCATAAGGTTCATTGTTCAAAAGGTTCGTTATTCATAATTAGAAAAACGGTTTTTTAGTCATAAGGTTCTTTATTCATAATTTAAAAAGAGGTTCGTTATTCATAATTGGAAAAAAGTTCGTTATTTTTAATCGAATGAAAGATTCGTTATTCAAAATTGAAGAAAAAATGTTCGTTTTTTCATAATTGGCAAAAAGGTTCGTTATTCATAATCTTCTAGAAATAAGGTTCGCTATTCATGATCGCGGGGTCGTCACGCCCCAGTGCCCCTGCATCCCACTTGAGGTATTCACTGGCAGTTTCGAGCTGCGCGTGGCCAGGGGGAGAGGGGTCACTTGCGGCCCAGACGCTTAAGGGTTAACAACGGCAACTACCGAAAGTACGGCTACCGATTTTTTTATTACCTTTTTTGGGGAAGGGGGAGGAGGGGAAGGTCGCTCCGTCCTGCTTTTTTGGGTGCTATTATTACTGTATGAATACTGGATCTTTTGCCGATTATGAAAAACGGACCATTTTTGCTATAATGAATATCGAACCTTTTTCCGATTATGAATAACGGACCTTATGAATAATGACCCCTTTTTCTTATGAATAACGAACCTTTTTTCCGATTATGGATAACGAACCGGCCTTTTTTTCGAAATAATGCACGTTATGAATAACGAACCTTATGAACAATGACCCTTATGACTAATGGTCCTTATGAATATCGGGCTGACCCCATTAACACAGGTCAGTCTACTGTGCGTACACACCTCTACCAAAAACAATAGTGGTCTTGTACTCAATGTGATGCATCCACACACCAAGTATGAGAGGTATCAACGATATCCATCGTTATATCATGTAAAAGGCTTTTCAGTTTGACCTCTGCTGACCTCAATGAGATTTGACCTTACAAGCAACAGGATTCTTGTACTCAATATGGCAAAGCCATGCACCATGTAGCCTATGAAAAGTGTCTATGACTTCCACAATGAAAAATCATGTTTTAAAGGTTTTCAGGCCTGACAAATGTTATTAATTGTACTTGCTATTTGGCGACTGTGACTAAAAGTCTACTAGCCAAAACGCAAAATCCTCTCGCCACTATGACTGCTGTTCAAATCTCCATAGTACAGATCTACAACATCAATACTTTCTATGAACAAAAGTTATATAGGCACTTAGGCAGATACATGGTGCTACGTAATTGCACATTGGAAAATTATGTTTCTGTGCAGCATAAAATTAAACTTTATTCCACAAAAACATGTCGCATAATAGTAAATAAGCAGCTAGGCCTACTGTAGTGTCTCAAACAAATACAATAAAACATCCGCAAACACAACTACGAACGTAGCTTATATTCTGTTACACAAGGACTCCATTTTACTAGGCATATACTATACAGTCCTCACTGCTGCTTTGAACAGCTGCGCGATTCGTAAATTTTCCCAATTATTTATCCTGTCTTTGGGCTGCAGATTTGTGTGTGAACAATTTCTCTATCACTCCATTACACACTGCCTAAATCAAAGCGTTAATCTAAGGTTAAAAGAGCATCTATCTTCCACTCTCACCGGTGCTGTAAGTGAAAATCTTTGCATAAAAAATCTTAGCAGAAAGAACAGCAAACTTGTTTCAAAACTCCTTAGATTGTTGTATATATTGCGAATTATGACTGATGACATGTAGGAAAATACCATAAGAAATAATATAGGAGATGTTTTGCCACCTGAAGTGTACTGGTAGATCTTCACGTAGTTGTGTTAACGGCGAGCCCAGGTTTACCCCACCTTTGATGGTCGTTTATCCAGAAACCGTCCACTTTGAGATCGCCGCTCAAATGCAAGCAGCCGCCCACTTAGAAATCGCCGTTTAATGAGAAGCCGTCTAAGTAGAGATGGTCGTTGATACACAGACAGTCTACTCAGAGATCGCTGCGCTAACACAGCCAACCTTTCAGGAACCGTCCAAACCGAAATGGTCTTGACTTAGAAACCGTCGCGACTGAGAAATGGTCGTGATTCAGAAATCGTCCATTCAGAGATCGTCCATCCAGAGATCGTCCATCCAGAGGTGGTCGTCTCAGAGATCGTTCATTTGAGTGACAGCCAAACTTACATATTTATATCGTGGTCGGGGCGTGAACTTTTCAATCACAGAGCCGAGGTGCGTCGACCGTTCGCACTCGTAATCGTTCATTTGAATTTTCAATCACAAATTAAAATATATCAAAACGATGATATAGGCTACAACTCGAGGAATTTGTGAAATCGGTTTCAGCAACAAAAGAATGGCAGATTTGTTTGATTGCAGTGAATAAACTGTAAAAAGGAGGTGTGCTTCTTTAGGCCCCTGGAGGAAAAAGATGGATCTTTCGCAATACAATTTTTAACATGCAATGATATATAAATATTTATTTCATCATAACGAATTTTAATTTCTTCAAATGACTCTTATTGATTTGTTAGTACGAAATCATTTGTTTAATGATATACTATTACATTTATAATGAAACGTTACTTGGTAACACTGAATTTACTAATTCATAACAGGGAGTTGTTATGTAAACTCCATGTTCATAATAAGGGATCATTAAGTGTTTACAATGTTTACAATGCAGAGCGGCGCGTACTTAGAATCCGTCCTCCCTTTACAATGGCTACTAACGTATGCAATAAAGGCCTTGAAGACTCGCCCAAACCACGTGCGGCCATCTGAAAAAGTTAACTTTCTGTTGCTTGCAAGTGACGTTTAGTTCGTGTCGCTACAAAATGCAGACAGTAATGGAACGTGATACCTTAATTGTTATCTTTAGCTGGACCTGAGATGTCCATCGCTGTACACTGTGCTCATAGGCGTAGGAGCCTAATTTGATTTGGGGGGGGGGGGGGCTGTAGCGACTTGCCCGAAAAATAAAGCCAAAATTTTCCACGCACTCCGCGCGCGTTCAACACGTTATTGTGCATATCATATCAGGTGCGTATCCAGGGGGGCGTTGGGGGCGCGCCCCCCGGGTAAGGAAAAGAGGAGAGAAGAAAAAAGAGAAGAAAAAAGGGAAAAGGAGGGGGAAAAAAGAAAAGGAGGAGAGGAAGGAAGGGAAAAGAAAAAGAAAAAAGAGAGAAAAAGGAAAAAAGGAGGGAGTAGAAGATAGCCAAGACCTCGGGAAGAGAAAGAGGAACAGTCATAGTTAAAGCGCTGATCCCTATAATATACACAGGGTATAGCCAGTGACAGATCAAGGATTACGGAGGGGGTGTGCGCCTCACCCTACCCCTTACACCGACAACTCCATTTTTGACGTTTCCATTTTTCCTCTCTCACTAATGTATCTATATAAATACTATATATGGTCTATCATAACACGTGTGTGTGTATATGGACGCCTTAAACAATTGTACAATTGTGCTATATGGAACCAACTGTGGCTGGTCTTGAACTCGACCGAGTCGTCGGGGTACATGACGCATTTCGGGAAGGGGGAGACCGCCCCCCCAAGCAAATTTTCTTTATGACATCGCTAGTAATTTCAAAATAGACAATGCTTAGATGCAACTTACAAGGCCTGGGAAGTGTCATTTCCAGCGATCTGGGAGGCATTTTCGGCCAAAATTTTTCTTGTACGCTTCGCGCCAACTCATGGTGGCGCTTCGCTTAGATAGTTTGCCTACAGGCTTCGCCCCTCCCTTGGCAATTACTCGCTACACGCCTGTTCGAATTTGTAAAGCAAAGAGCAGATACAACATCATATCAGTGAGCATTGAAATGCATCTTCCACGATGAACAGCCTCAAAAACTGTCTATGTGTGTAGTTAAAGGCGTAGGAGCCCAATTGGATTTGGGGGCTGTAATGACTTGCCCGAAAAAAAAAGCCAAAATTTTTCGCGCGTTCCGCGCGCGTTCAACATATCAATGCAAATATCATACAAGCAAGCATCGGGCATTACAGTGCATGGCATCGTGTACCGCACGGTCCGTGAAAGTTGCACAGTATACCACTGGATGCTATGTAAACAACAAAATGTCTTATGTAGATGGAGAAAAATCATACAGATCCATTTATGTCAAAACTCTCTTTTACAGTAGTAATGTCGGCCAAGCTTACAACTTTATTTTAATTACCAAGGAGATCATTTTTAAGCTATTCATTGCTGTTTATTTTTCTTTCAGTAGGTGCCCGAAAAAGATGGGGAAAAATTTGGTTGCGGGGGGGGGGGGAGGGGGGCTGCAGCCACCGCCTCCTACGGGACCTACGCCTATGTGTGTAGTGTTCGGTTTCGATATACCTGATATCGGAAATATCTGCTATTTTTCATTTCCTTTAACCAAGTTTTATAATAGCCATTATAAGAGGTTGCAATATTTCTACACCAATAAATTAACTGTGTCGGAATTTTCCAAAATTTCCTCACCAACATTCTTCATCATACTTTCCTCTACTTGTGCAACTTTGACCTGTCTGTTAGGGGTTGGAGGAGGTTTTTCTATATTGGTTGTCCATAGATTGAATTTTGTGCAACATTATGGGTATGTTTTCAAGTGATTTTATTCACGAGAAATGTGAATTTTCAAATTCTCAACAAATAATGGGCTTAAAACCTTGAAAAGTGGGGCTTTCGGATATTGTGGGCCGTGACGTAGAATCACCTACAAAAGCAATGATCCATAGGACATGCATTGAGGTCGAACATGATGTGTGACTGGTGACAATCTTCAAAAAGGTTATATGGATGGAAAAAAAACTTTTGGGAAATACTTGGTTCTCAGGCAAAAGTGTACATCTGGTTGGTCATTTTCAAGCCCGAGAAGTGCTATTTCCGGTGATCTGGGGGGTATCAAAACCAGAAATTTCCTTGTACGCTGCGCGCCAACCGATGGTGGCGCTCCGCTTAGATAGTAAGTCGCGCCCCCCGGGTTAGAAAATCATGGATACGCGCCTGCATATATAGGCATTCATCGGTTATTACATCACATGCCAATAACATACAATCATTTTCCGTCTTATCCTTCTATATTGGTTAAAATTATTGGGGAATTCGTTACAACAATAATGATCATAATAATATAAGTTTAATCATTGAAAAACACATTGCAAAATATTCTTCTTTCAGTAGGTGCCCGAAAAATTATCAGCATATTGCCGAATTTTCAACAAAAAATGGAAAAAACACACCGCAAATTATTCTTTTTTTCAGTAGGTGCCCGAAAAATTATCAGCATATTGCCCTAATTTTCACCAAAAATTTGGTTGGGGGCTGCAGCCCGGGGCGGAATGATACTTCCGCCCCTCCACATTTTTCACTGGGGGCTGGCGCCCCCAGCCCCCCCGGTTCCTACGCCCTTGCTCTGCACTGACAACAGTTCCTACTTCAGAAGTGAAAAAAGTTACCATGATGACTTCTGCGGGCCACTGTATTTCATCGGAAGCGCGTAGGTTTCCTGTTTACGCCGAAAAAATAAACTGCACTTAATCCAATAGGTCAACTCAGGGGAGCTATAAAAGCAACCTTTGTGCTTCAACGTTTTCAGACTCAAGTTCTGTCGTTGAATTCTCCCGTGGTTACCCGATAACTCGCCGAAATAGTTCTCATATCAGCAAACAGGTTGCTAACATTGCAGCTTTCCGCTAGATCGTATTTTACTGCTGTTACTCATCAGGCGTCGTTCAAGTTCTTACCAGGACTGTGCCAGGCTGTTCCCAACGACGAAACTCGTTGACAATTTTAATTCATACTGTTTTCTTCCTTTGCTTGCAAAATCCCGGACATTTATACCGCCAATATTGTTTTTTTTTTACCTTGGTGCTGTTAATACAAAATTTGTCTTTTCGTGCGGGTTCTTTTATTCGCCATGTTTCTTTGGATCTGTTGTTTGGTTCTCGTTCGGGTGCAGTTGACTGCTGCTCAACCAAGGTGAGGAAACTTCTTTTGTTTCTGTGTAGTCATTGTATGACAAGGATGTGTTATCATTCATGAAGTGTAGGCAGAGAACAAGCGCTTTTTCGTTCCTTAACAAATCACAGATGAACAGATGTGTCATGATTTCAATCTTGTCAGTTCGCGAGTAGATATAGGCCTAGCCTAGAACATAGTGCTTTTTGTTTGTAATTATAGGACAGGTGCAGCTCAACTGAAAATAACACCTGTTATTTGACACAAGTAATTCACACTGACAGAGGTGCGAGGATTCACTGGCACTAACTTGACTAAGTTCTATAATTTCAGGAGTATATAGCCAATTCGGATAACTTTCTATGTTCAATAGACTTTCGTACTAATTGTTCTTATCATATGTTGCACTTTCATTTCATATCACCCATGTTATAGGGTGTCCACAAAACTAAGAAATAAGACCTAAGACCCATGCACTGCAGAACTAAGACCCTACTGCAAAAGTAAGACCCCACCGACTGCAAAACTAAGAACCAACAGTCTGCAAAACTAAGACCCTACTGCAAAACTTAGACCCTACTGCAAAACTTAGACCCTACCAACTGCAAAACTAAGACCCTACTGCAAAACTCAGACCCTACCGACTGCAAAACTAAGACTTAACTGGTTAACTTGTAGTGACAATATATATGCCATTCAAATCCTTTATATATTAATTATAGGCCCAACTAATGGAGTATATATATTGTGACAAGCAAAGTCAATAATTTACAGGTTAGAGAATGATCTAGTCTGATGTTATTATGCCAGAGTTTTTTAATTTTATCTTTTAGCCATATATTTGTATCTGCACCAAATATCATCCGAGCTGGCAACATTGAGACAGTTTTAGTTAGTGTTTTTGACACTGAAGAGGTCCCGGTAACTGTGACATTGAAGAATGGTGATGGGAGCAATATCTGCCCGCCAGTTCTAGTTCAAGTCAATCCAGGTGAGAAATGATACAGTACCAATTTCCATTTTCAGTTATTGATAAACAGGTACATTACATCTGCATCTTGTTATAAAAAGTATTTATAACTGCATGCAGTAGATTATCATTATGGCAGGAAAGTTTTTACATTCTCGTTAACTGAATTTAAACCGCAATTCCATAAAAGTTTTAGGCCTAGCTGATATAATTCACATCATTGTGGAACCATATATGCTATTAACTTCACAAACTTCTTTGTGTATTCCGTCTTAGCACTTAATTGTTTCCATAGTACAGTAATTGGTAGACCAGGGACATGTGACTGAATATTTTAAAGGAGGTTAGGGTGTTGCCAAAAACTATGAACAAAACCATGGAATTATGTCCTTAAAATTTGTTTCATTCAACACTCAAATGTGAGAAGTGATTCAAATTTGGGCATTTGATAGGACATTCATGCATGGGCTGTCCAAAATACCCTGAAATATAACTGTGATCATCAAACAGGAGGATCAGGAACATAGGGAAGTGATCTCCAATATGCTAAATATACATCTCCAGATATGTCTTGATTGACAACAGCGCTTCCAAGGCACACTGTCTGGATAGACCATAACAAAACAGACAGTACTTGTTTTACAATGAACACAGATTGTTCTAACGAGGGAAGTGCTACTCTGACATTTCCTCGGTAACAAGAACGGAGCTGCTATATATAACAGCTCCCTGCCTGTACTTACATGGTAATACACCTTGGAACTATTTAGTGTTACAGTACTGTATGTATTAGTGGTAATGTTCTTTTGCAATGCAAAATTGACTGCTTTCATATAAATTTTACTGTGGACATGCCATTGCCAACATTTCTAAGAACTGTCAGGCCAGGAATATCTCTCAATTTGTTAGAAATTTTGCCCTTTCAATACCTGTTTGGCATGTAAAACAGAAAACATAGGATGGATTGAGTTATAAGTTCATTCATGACTCATGGATAAAGGAAGCCCAAATCATTTAATTTTTCCATTTTTGCCTGTCATTCAATTAGAAACATTTTTTTGCAATTTAGTGATTTATGACCTCAATCACCTTCAAGCTTTTTCTTTTGCCATTGGACTTTTGTCTTGGACAAAAGATGCATATTTCTGGATGCAGGATGTCATACAAAAGTACAGTGAAGGTAACTTACCCTGGCTTCATCATTGATGTCAATATGAAGTGTTAAACATCAATATTATGTCCCCAAATTTTGGTGGAAAAAGTATTGTCACCTTAAGGTAAGAGCTGCCTGTTTAGATTTGGATGAAACATCAAGCTCTGAATGAAATAACTCAGAGCTTATGAGTCGTTTCTGAATTAAATTCGAACACAGGGTTGGAAAGTTTTAAAAAGATATACTGTACTGTACAACTTACAGATTGTCATTTGATCAGACATCAGGCATTAAACAGACCATGACATCATGACTGTTTGTTGCAATTTGAAGCATGATAGCTGTTCTTCTAGTTAAAGATCCAGATGGTAATTGTTTATTCCTTGCCGAAACCGAAGGCAAAATAATCATTTTTGTGATGGTGCAGCATGTGTGTGTGGTGTATACAATATGTGTTTGTGTTACACTTTGGTTTGTAAACACAACAAATCAAAAACATTTATGGTTGGTGAACTGTTTATTTGGTATGGGTATCCACCTTATAGAGTAGAACCTGCAGAATTCAAAGTTTCATTTGAGTTCAACAGAGGTCAAAGTACGAAAACCTTAAGATCTCATAACCTTGAAAAACTTAAAAAAGATAATTCAAAAACTGGTAGGTTGATGAACTTCACAATTGGTATATGGATGCACCATATGGAGTAGAAGAAATACTGTACATCGTTTTGTGTGAAGGTGGAAGGTTATTAGAGGTCAACAGGGTCAAAGTCCAAAACCTTGTAAACACTTTTACTCACAAAGTACAGGTGGAATGAACTGTTTACATTTTACAGGGATGCACATATCTGAATAGAGCAACCCTGTTGTATTCTGTGGAGGTCAAAGGTCACTGAGGTCAATAGAGGTCAAAGTCTGATAACCTTTTTATCATGAATGCTCAAAAACCCTAAGGCAAGGATTCACTAAGTCGGCCATCTGGCTTTCAGGATTCATGCTCCCAGTGTGAATTTTTGGAGTTGGTCCAGATCCAGCAATGACTGGACATCTTACTGTGCTGATATGATCATCTGCATAATAATAATAATAATAATAAATGAGACTTATATAGCGCCAAATCAGTAAACAAAAGTTACTGCTCAAAGCGCTTTACAAAGAAAGTAAATTAATTTACAAGTGAACAAGTGAAAACATGGGTCTTAAGTAGACTTTTGGAAGTAGAAAGTTTATAGCATAAGTTAATTGATCAATATTAATTTACCTACTGCAGATAAACTTTCTCCTTTTAGTGCGGCAGTACTTTGTATTCCCTATAGAAAGTGTTTTTCTCCGCTGCTGGTACATTTCTTTCAGAAGTTACCAAACCCTGCATACAAGTTGTGGCAAGGAATCCCTTTGGCTTTCTGGTTTCATCAATGAGTTAACATCAGGCTGGTGCCTATAGTCAAGTATTTTAGCCTCAGACTGTAATAATACTGTAGGATGTAGAATCCGTTAAATTCTGGGTGAATAAAATTTGCATTTACTATGGAGATCTTTATAGATATTGTATCATTGGTTAGTAGTATGCAGTTTATCAAAGAATCTAGTTCTGCTATCCATTCTATAATTTGGACACAACAGTAGTGCAGCTTGTTTTGTCGAGAGTAGTGAGGAAATAGTTAACCTAATCTCAAAAATGTATTCACAAAGCAATCATAAATTAGCCTGTACATCAAGTAATGTCCATCATTCAGGTAAGTTAATTATTTGTGTTTGGCAGCAGTTAATTGCAATGTACCCTCATTGTGCTTCTTCCCTCTAGATAATCCACAAATTGTGTCTTTGTATGTTGATCCGGAAAATGTGCCTCAGGTGGAGACAGAAGATGATCTGAAGGTGTATGCAAAGTTGGAAGTAACGTGTCCTCCTTTGAACAACTTTCAAGAAGAGAAAGATGTTCTCATCAGCTATGAAGAGGGCTTTGTGTTCATACAGACTGACAAACCAATATACACTCCAGACCAAAGAGGTATGGGCTCATGCATGTTTAAGAAATTCCTGATTTCAGTTACCTTTGTTTGTAAACTATGAAAATATAACAATTGTTTGAAATAACATTTTGGATGATAGATGCATTTATGATACCTTTGCTGTAGGCAAAAGGGATTTACAGTAAGTGATGGTGTATGTGCATGGATGTCTGTGTGATGCAGTACGCTGTTAAACATGATATCTCAAAATGTATGTTTTGATGATTAAATCTCCTAAATACATCATATGTCTTTCCATCATTTTTTGATTTTATTGCATGTAGTAAATAATCACACAGTCATGACGATGTACTTTATTTTACAGAGTTTTGGCCCATTAATTCGCAGAGTTTGAGGGACTGAAAAATTCAGACAATTATACACATTGCCTTAGAAATGTCTTTATCCAAAACATTAATTGGGTGCATGTGGGTTTATGGTTGTACATTATACTGTATGATGGACTGCACTACTGTACGTAGGCTACTGTACTATGTAAAATTAACCTGTGGTATACCAGGCACGTATCCAGGGGGGGGCATTGGGGGTGCGCGCCCCACGGGTAAGAAAAAGAGGAGAGAAAAAAGAGAGAAGAAAGAAGGAAAAAAGAGGGGGAAAAAAGGGAGGAGGAGAGGAAGGAAGGGAAAAGATAAAGAAGAAAGAGAGAAAAAGGAGAAAAGGAGGGAGAAAAGAAAAACACCAAGACACCGGGAAGAGGAACAGTGACATCATTACAGTGCTGATCCCTATTATATACACAGGGTAGCTAGTGACGGATCAAGGATTTCAGAAGGGGCGTGTGCCTCACCCTATATCCCTTACACCGACAACTCCATTTTTGACGTTTCCATATTTCCTCTCTCACTCATGATCTATATATTCTATACATGGTCTACCATAACGCGTGTGTGTGTATATACAATATGTGTATATACGATTGTAGAATTGTGCTATGAAACAAACTGTGGCTGGTCTCGAACTCGACTGTGTCGTCAGGGAACATTTCGGGAAGGGGGTGACCGGCGACCGACTGGCGTTCCAGGATGAACAGCCTCAAAACTGTCCGACTTGCCCGACAAAATTAACCAAAAAACCAACATGTTAATGTCAATATCATATAAGCAAGCCTGGGTCGAATGCTATAGTATACCGTACGGTCCATCAAAGTTTCGCAGTATACCGCGGGATGCTAATGTAAACAACGAAATGTCTTACGTAGATAGAGAAAAAGAATGGAGGTCCAATTATGTCAAAACTATCTTTTACATTAGTCATGGCGAATTAGGGACTGCAGCCCCCCCCCCCCCGCCTACTACGCCTATGTGTGTAGTGTTCGGTTTCGGAAATACCTGTTATTTTTCATTTCCTTCAACAAAGTTTTATAATAGCCGTTATATGAGGTTTTAATATTTGTACACCAAGAAATTAACTGGGTCTGAATTTTCGAAATTTTCTGACCATCATTCTTCATCACACTTCCTCTACTCGTGCAATTTCAGAGCTCCCAACTGACCCGCAATTCGCGGGTTGGACCCGCATTCTAACACCTAAACCCGCTGACCCGCGCAAGCTTCCGAAAAACCCACATTGTAATAAATCAAGTATACATAAAAAAGAATGCATTAAATTTTGACTAAGCAACCATCATTTCTTTAGCATTTAGCATAATAGAGTATTAAACCTCCTTTACAGCATCATTTGAACCACAAATAAGCCTATAGTTCTTTTGATTGGAGCGAGCAGCGAACATTTTCATGCCACGGGAAAGAATGAATTATCACCTACTATTCCATTTATTGATGTTACACACAATAAAATGCATATTTCTCAGAAATTTTGGGTGACAATAGCCCTTCTAAGTGCCACCATCTTACATGTAGGCATCACCAGGATTCAAAAAAAAAATCACCCCCTCCCCAGTTATACCCCTCCCCCAGGACGTCGATTCGTGGCATGGACCAGCATTTGCCTTCTCAAGAGTTGGGAGCTATGCAATTTTGACCGGTCCGTTAGGGGTTGATGGAGGTTTTTCTATATTGGTTGTCCATAGATGAAACTTTGTGCGACATTATGGGTATGTTTTGAAGTGAGCTTATTCACGAGAATGTGGGCCGCGACGTAGAATCACCTACAAAAGCAATGTTTAACAGGTCATGCGATGAGGTCGAACATGATTTGTGACTGGTGACAATCTTCAAAAAGGTTATGGATGAAAAAAAAACTATTGGGAAATACTTGGTTCTCAGGCAAAAAGTGTACATCTGGTTGGTCATTTTCAAGGCCGAGAAGTACCATTTCCGGTGATCTGGGTGGTATCAAAACCACAAATTTTCTTGTACGCTGCGCGCCAACCGATGGTGGCGCTCCGCTTAGATAGTAATTCGCGCCCCCCGGGTTAGAAAATCCTGGATACGCTCCTGTATACTGCATACATGTTAGAATGTTAGCTATAGCCTTTAGTACTGTACTAGAGAATAGGCATGTAAGCTATAATCTGTAGCACCGTACTAAGGGAAAAGGCATGTTAACTATAGCCTATAGTACTGTGCTAGGGAATATAGGCATGTTAGCTATTGCATATGTAGTACTGTACTACGGAATAGGCATGTTATCTATAGCCTATATTACTGTACTAGGGAATAGGCATGTTAGCTATATAGTGTATATTACTGTACTAGGGAATAGGCATGTTAGCGATATAGTCTATATTACTGTGCTAGGGAATAGGCATGTTAGCTATTGCATATGTAGTACTGTACTACGGAATAGGCATGTTATCTATAGCCTATATTACTGTACTATAGGGAATAGGCATGTTATCTATTGCCTATATTACTGTACTAGGGAATAGGCATGTTAGCTATTGCCTATATTACTGTACTAGGGAATAGGCATGTTAGCTATATAGTCTATATTACTGTACTAGGGAATAGGCATGTTAGCGATATAGTGTATATTACTGTACTACGGAATAGGCATGTTAGCGATATAGTCTATATTACTGTACTAGGGAATATATAGGCATGTTAGCTATTGCATATGTAGTACTGTACTACTGAATAGGCATGTTATCTATAGCCTATATTACTGTACTAGGGAATAGGCATGTTAGCTATATAGTCTATATTACTGTACTAGGGAATAGGCATGTTAGCGATATAGTGTATATTACTGTACTACGGAATAGGCATGTTAGCTATTGCATATGTAGTACTGTACTACTGAATAGGCATGTTATCTATAGCCTATATTACTGTACTAGGGAATAGGCATGTTAGCTATATAGTCTATATTACTGTACTAGGGAATAGGCATGTTAGCGATATAGTGTATATTACTGTACTACGGAATAGGCATGTTAGCGATATAGTCTATATTACTGTACTAGGGAATATATAGGCATGTTAGCTATTGCATATGTAGTACTGTACTACTGAATAGGCATGTTATCTATAGCCTATATTACTGTACTAGGGAATATATGCATGTTAGCTAAGTCTATAGTGTTGTACTACGGAATACGCATTTAGTCGAAATTAGAGACAGTAATTTAGAGAAATTTGATGTCATAGTTGGCAGATTCTCACTGACCTAAAATGTGATATCCTAAATGCTCATAAACATACAGCTAGGTCACCGTGTGACGTCATTGTGCGGAGTGTACTGTGACACGAAACAATAACAATTAATGGACTTTCCTCGTACTTCTCATAAGAAAGTGAACCTTTTATTAACTTCACTCTTCCAATAAACATGCAGATAGAAGAGAAAGAAATGGTTGTTAGATTTGTGTAGCAATTCTTCAATTAAAAGAAAATTAAGGTTAAAACACTGCCTCAACATCTATAAAATTCAAAGGATGCCAGATTGTTGTCCTCTGATCGTCTATTTTCTTGACCTCACCTCAGGCTCGCGTACATATGTATAACAAATGTTCGGGATGAACACTACATCCCTCCAAACTTTAAGATATGATACCTATGACGGCTAAATTAACTGCTATGTAAAATATGTAGGCTATGTAAAAAATAAGTTTTACTTTGATTTCACATTATGCGATATTTAATTGTGTCAGCATTTGTTGTTTTCTTTGAATGGAAATGCCTAGAGTACACAGTAAATAACAACTTTTTTATAAGACCATTGTACATAGTACAATTTGAACAATAAGTAAACAAAGATACCTAAAGAATATGTCATGTTGGTGATTAGACATAATCTTTCAAGTTTGCCGGCGGTTGGCGATTGCGACGTGGGTGCATACTAGATCTGTTCTGCGGCTGTGCGGTGCACGGTGGAGGACCAGCAGGGACGTGGTACATGTCGTCATTTGTATCAGAGTCACTTGGCTGATTTTTACAGGCATGGTGTTTTTTGAGGAGTGTGAACGGGGAGCAGTTACGCGTAATGAACATATTACATGAACATTACATTAATGAACATAATAACATTATGACTTTCATGCGATGCCGTAACCATGGTCCCTTTGACTCTAGTTACTTTATAAGGATTGATCTCATAAGGGGTATTGCACTTGCTCACATATCCTTCTTCTCTGACAAGCACAGAGTCTCCAATTTTAACGGGCTGTTGATTTTTTCTGGCATGTGTCGGCATCTTTTCTCATTCTTTCTTTCACTCTTCTGACGTTTTCACAAGTGACGTTGTCATTAGGTGGGGTTTGTACACTTGTTCTTCCAAAAAGAAGCTCTACCAAAAAGAAGGGTTGCGGGGGGTGCTCCCGTTGAGGTGCGTGGTGTCGCTCTATAATTTCATAGAAATATATGTAGTTCCTGCTTCCATGAATTTCCTTCTGCATATGCAGTGCGGTAAACCTTTTCAAGGTTTTCATAAATCGTTCCACTAAACCAATCGTAGCAATCATGTTGTCTATTCCTGGAAACCACACTTTCTCACGGAGGAGCTTCTTAGTCTTAACTTCTCCTTGGTGCCCGTCATGAGCTTTGTCCAGGATGCTTTGCTGCAGGCAGGAAGGAATGATAATACGACTGCCGCGCAATAACATAATTATCATGAAATACACTCACTCATTACGCACCTTGTGTAATGCTTTAATTTGACTTTTATATTCGGTACCTTCCACATGTTTCAATGCAATATGCCAATTATTTGAAGGTAGAGCAGACATACATCTCTGCAGTTCCTTGGCATTTTCAGTTGCTTTGATAATGTCCACAACTAGAGTTGTCCTGGGCAGTGAATTATTCACAATCAAGTTGATGTGTTCTTCTGCCATCTTTTCCACTATCGAGGATTGCTTTGTAGACACAAGAGGGTGGCGTGACATGTAGTCAGCAGGGTTTGATTTTCCTGGAGCATACACTGTTTAGAATGCATAGTCCTGGAGTTTTAGAATCCACCGTTCAATTCTGGTGGGAGCGCTTGTTTGTGGGTTATTGAATAACAGAATTAGCATTCTTTTTTTACCTCTTTTCATGACCTTACCTCAGGGTTGTACATATATGTATAACAAATGTTCGGGATGAACACTACAGCATCTGGTCATATTTCATAAGATTCGTTGGTATGTACAGTATATATACTGTGCCGTACGATATCCAGGTCTTGCCTCAATTGAAATGCCTTGTGAATAAAATATGTCAATATCTCGGGTATTTGTTGTTGCAAATAATTGTGTTTGCTATTAGTTAATTTCCAGTTGATGGATACAACATTAATTAAAGCTTTGGGTATGTCTCAGTCTCGCTGCCATAAAGTAGGCCTAAGGCTTTCAGAAAGTCACAACTCCACAAAAGCAGTTACACAAGCAAAGGGAACACCACGTTAAGAAAAGCCCTTGGTTGCAGATCGTATGTGGTATGTTGGTCCACTTGGTGAGTGAAAAAACCCTGTTGAAACTGGCATATGTCAATGGTCATTTGAGGTCAACGCAGTTCCATCTGAAAACATTGTGAACATGATAACCTTTAAGCCCCTTCACACAAGGTGCGAAGTCATGCAACAACAAAAGGTTGAAATATACTGAGACCCTTTCACACTACAGTAGGCGTGACAAGCGTGACGCGATATATTGAGGTTGAGTTAAAAACTTCAACTTTTATCACTTGTTGCCGAGGAACTTTTTTCGTGTGACCAAGCTCTGTAAGATTACATGATTAGCAGGGTAAAAAGGGAATACCACGTATACCACAAATATCACGTGTAGGCTACAAACAACTACTGGTATGTCTTGCTTCGAAGAAAATGTAATCTTGTTTCAAGTTGTTTGTTCAGGATCACCGCGAGATATGGGATGTAGGGCAGCAAAATACCTACTGTAGAAGGAAATAAAGTGATGAGTAAACTTATGTTTGAGTTGGAAATCTCAATGCCAAACCAATACGTGTGCATACACCCATGCACTTGTTGAAGGCTTGCATGTTCACAGGTCGATTTTGAAGGGGAATATGGACATGGAAAGAAACTACCGATATGATTGATGTCAGAACTCAACGGTCCCTGACCAATTTCGCCCTCTATCCAAACAAAGTTTTCTACCAGTTGGTGGTATTCGCAGAGATCTTTCCTTTCTGGTTACGATGCCGAAGGCCCAGTAACGTTTGCTATCGTGCTGGTGTGTGTATGTGAGCGTTTGTTTTGTATTCTGACCGAGGACTTGAACAAAAGAATTCCAGGTCCTCGGTTGTGATTTCTAAAGAATCACCACGTCCTCGGAAGAATTCTTTTGTATGGGGTTTTGTTAAGGTTCTAAGGGTACGTGGATTTGAACAATGGAATATACAATGGGGTCCTCGGTCTGAATGTAATACAAACATGTGTGCAAGTGTGTATGTGAGTGGGTTTGTGACACCCAGCTTGTAAACACGATATCTCAAGATCAAAGGTCATTTGGGGTCACCATGGGTCAAATTGTGCAAACCTTGTAAACACGATATCTCAAGAAGGGAAGGTCATACCAATTTCATATTTGATGTATAAAAGTACAACATTAAGTACAAGTAGCCTATTGGTTTGGTGGAGGTCAAAGGTCATTTGGGGTCACCGGGGGTCAAATTGTGAAAACCTTGTATACAAGATATCTCAAGAAGGGAAAGTCAGACCAATTTCATATTTGATTTTTAAAAGTACAACATTAAGTACAAGAAGCCTATTGTTTTTGGTGGAGGTCAAAGGTCATTTGGGGTCACCAGGGATCAAATTGTGAAAACCTTGTAAACATGATATCTCAAGAAGGGAAAGTCAGACCAACTCAATAGTTAGAGAATAGAAGTACCACATTGAGTACAAGAAGTCTATTGTTTTTGGTGGAGGTCAATGGTCATTTGGGGTCACCAGGGGTCAAATTGTGCAAACCTAGTAAACGCGATATCTCAAGAAAGGAATCATGGGCAGACCTCATATTTGGTGTGTAGGAGTACCACATTGTGTAAAATGGGCCTACTGTGTTTGGTGGAGGGCAAAGGTTATTTGGGGTCACCAGGGGTCAAATTGTGAAATCCTTGTAATCACGATATCTCAATACTGGAAGCTTGTCTCAAATAAAGTGTGTAGAAGTACCACGATGAGTTAAAGAAGCCTATTGATTTTGGTGGAGGTCAAAGGTCATTTGGGGTCATTAAAGGGCAAATTGTGAACATTGTAAACATATACACCCTCATTATACATATCGTCAGATCCATGAAGAAAACTTGTTATATCATCGAAACCACAATGCATTTTTGCATTCTGGTTTATTGTATCGCATCTAGTCGTGCCTAGTGTGAAAGGGCCTTTATAGCCAGGGTTGGATGAATGTCATATTTGATACATATGATCCACCTTTTTGAGTACAAGATCCATACTTTTCTGTAAAGTTCAAAGGTCCTTTATGGTTGATAGAGGTCAAAGTTTTACCATTTTGTCAGCATGCACCTGATATTTAAAAATGTGCATCTTTCTTAGTTCATTCTTAGTTATTATAGGTCTGAAAACCTTGAATGTTAACTGAAAAGTAAAGTTTGAATCCGCATTTGTGAAAGAATGTTGCTGATCAGTTATGGTCAACATGTGACATAAGAATCTTGTTTGTATTATTACTGTGTTATGTTCTCATACAGTACAACATATATGGCAAGGAATCACTAAGCCAACTGGCTTTCTGGTTACATTTTATTTTCAGTAAACATACGTCTACTTGTTTTGGATCAGTACCTACGGCCTTCCAGTGAACCAGTGAGTCCTTCTTTTGTACCATTCTCTTCACAAACATTTTATCACTGTAATAATTTCAAGCTTAAAAAGGGTAGTAAGGTGTTGCCAGAAATGGTAGTCAAACCATGAAAATATTCATTTTGTTTGGCCCCAAACCTTGGTACAAGTTTTTTTGTAGTCATTGTATGATAGGATATTTCATTTGTGAGCTTTCTAAAGTACCTTGAAAGTTACCAATAACATGTGATCATAAGTGGGAAGATCGGTCCGTATTATTGCTCTTTTTCCATGCTACATATTGATTGATATCCTATTGTGATTGACAGGCATGTTGCAAGTTGCCTGGGAAGAAGCCTACAAAATTGTACCCCTCTGTATCATAATGGTTGTACCTTAACAAACAGTGGTTACTACTAACTAACATTTGTACTATTGTACAAGTTTACATACTCTCTATGTACATGTATATTTCTACAGTGCTTTGAATGTTGGGATTTACAGTAATTAGTCAAGTTTTCAGTTTGATGATTCAGTCAGTGCTAGCCAAACTCACACTACTAGTACACAACAACAGATGGGGGGAGGGGAGCCATTGGTAACAATGCTAGTTCACAAACTATTGATATGGGAGCCATTGGTAACAATGCTAGTACACAACTACAGATAGGAGAGCCATTGGTAACAATGCTAGTACACAACTGCAGATAGGGGAGCCATTGGTAACAATGCTAGTACACAAACTACAGATAGGGGAGCCATTGGTAACAATGCTAGTACACAACTGCAGATAGGGGAGCCATTGGTAACAATGCTAGTTCACAAACTATTGATATGGGAGCCATTGGTAACAATGCTAGTTCACAAACTATTGATATGGGAGCCATTGGTAACAATGCTAGTACACAACTACAGATAGGGGAGCTATTGGTAACAATGCTTGTACACAACTACAGATAGGGGTGCCATTGGTAACAATGCTAGTACACAACTGCAGATAGTGGAGCTATTGGTAACAATGCTTGTACACAACTACATATAGGGGAGCCATTGGTAACAATGCTAGTACACAACTACAGATAGGGGAGCCATTGGTAACAATGCTTGTACACAACTACAGATAGGGGAGCCATTGGTAACAATGCTAGTACACAAACTACAGAAAGGGGAGCCATTGGTAACAATGCTTGTACACAACTACAGATAGGGGAGCCATTGGTAACAATGCTAGTACACAACTACAGATAGGGGAACCATAGGTAACAATGCTAGTACACAAACTACAGATAGGGGAGCCATTGGTAACAATGCTAGTACACAACTATGGATAGGGGAGCCTTTGGTAACAATGCTAGTACACAACTACAGATAGGGGAACCATAGGTAACAATGCTAGTACACAAACTACAGATAGGGGAGCCATTGGTAACAATGCTTGTACACAACTACAGATAGAGGAGCCATTGGTAACAATGCTAGTACACAAACTACAGAAAGGGGAGCCATTGGTAACAATGCTAGTACACAACTATGGATAGGGGAGCCTTTGGTAACAATGCTAGTACACAAACTACAGAAAGGGGAGCCATTGGTAACAATGCTAGTACACAACTACAGATAGGAGAGCCATTGGTAACAATGCTAGTACACAAACTACAGAAAGGGGAGCCATTGGTAACAATGCTAGTACACAAACTACAGATTGGGGAACCATTGGTAACAATGCTAGTACACAACTACAGATAGGAGAGCCATTGGTAACAATGCTAGTACACAAACTACAGAAAGGGGAGCCATTGGTAACAATGCTAGTACACAACTACAGATAGGGGAGCCATTGGTAACAATGCTAGTACACAAACTACAGATTGGGGAGCCATTGGTAACAATGCTAGTACACAACTTCAGATAGGAGAGCCATTGGTAACAATGCTAGTACACAAACTACAGAAAGGGGAGCCATTGGTAACAATGCTAGTACACAAACTACAGATAGGGGAGCCATAGGTAACAATGCTAGTACACAACAACAGATAGGGGAGCCATTGGTAACAATGCTAGTACACAAACTATTGATAAGGGAGCCATTGGTAACAATGCTAGTACACAAACTACAGAAAGGGGAGCCATTGGTAACAATGCTAGTACACAAACTACAGATAGGGGAACCATTGGTAACAATGCTAGTACACAACTACAGATAGGGGAGCCATTGGTAACAATGCTAGTACACAACTACAGATAGGGGAGCCATTGGTAACAATGCTTGTACACAACTACAGATAGGGGAGCCAACACATTTAAATTTGAGTTTACTTGTGTGACATCATCTAAGCATACATACAGGTAATGTTATTTGGAATAAAATCCAGGTAGAGCCTAAAAGAGAATCTATAACACAGATGCAATCTTTGTCAACCCCTCCCCAGTCAGTAAATAAAACCAACCACTTGTATACAGCTTGTATCTGTAGAAGAAAAAGACCACAATGTGCATGTCAATGGAATATTACAAGATGTGTGTGGTCATCTAGACTTAATTTGTTTGCAGTTCCTTGATGTCACTTTTGGGAAGTGTCCTGACAATAACCAGAATTGCAACTCAATAATGTGCTCATTTTTAGTCATATGTTTACTCATTGCATTTCAGGTACAATTAGATGTTCTATCACCTCAGGGTGTGATTGTGCACAGATCTGCAGACATCCGGGCAAGGAATGGTTTCAAAACCCGTGTCTTCTCCTTCCCACACGAGCCATTATTTGGCAATTGGAGTGTAGTGGCACAGTATGGAAAAGGGGTAGGTACTGGAAGTCCGGTTGGCATGTGTTAGCGTATGTGAGTGTGTGCTCGTCTGTGACACTTGCTTGTGTCCGGGAATACTCAACAATGGCGTGATGGATATTTGTTGTACTTGTTATGTAGGTGTATTATAGAGAGAAGGTGTGCTCTATCATTTGGTGCTGACCTTAGGAATAGTAATGAGTTTATGCGGTCAAACATAACAATTGTTACATTGCATTAACTCGCAACCTTAAGTGGGATTGTATCCAAACTTGATATACAGTTGTTGGTTAATAGCTGGTACATGTAGGCCTTTAATATTATTTTGGGACAATCTGGTTGCAACAAATTCTGGGGGAATTTTTGCGATGGGTGGGCAAATATTATATTTCCACCTCGAAGGCATTTTGAGACACATTTTTTGGGCCCGAATTTGCGATCATACTTTATTTTTTTTCATAGCTGAAGTCTAATCGATCAGTCCAGTTTGAGGTTAAAGAATATGGTGAGTATATTTGTTATCTGTCATGTAATACTGGGAAGTATACTGTGTACTACTTAGACCTCTTTTAAACCAAGAACATATATCATATAATAATCAGCTTCTGTTCATCCTTGAACATGAGGAGTGTTTGTATTTGGGTATATGATAGAACAATTCATTCATGAGCTGTCCAAATTATGATACTTTAAACCTGGAAGAATTGGAATATACAGTACTTAGTAATATTGTGTTGATACTCGGTTTTTAAAGTTTGCGTCCGTGTGATGCATCATCTTAAAAATGTTTGCGTCCACTGAGAAAAACTTGCGTCCTGCAGTCCTCCATATATCCTCCTAATACATGCACTTAAAAATACCTCTACAGGAACACAGATAAAATACTAAGCTATGGTATACAACTCCCTTATATATGTCTGGTAAAATGTAAGAGACTATGCATATGTCTGTGAATGTTGGAATTCAATGTAAAATAGTGCCTATAGAGAAAATGCAAGGATAAAATACTGCATTTTTAACTGATTTCATTGAGTCCCTTAAATTTTTGTAGAAAATATTGTATCCAAACTTGGAATACAGTTGTTGGTTAATAGCTGGTACATTTGGGCTTAAATATTTTAGGCCCATTGGGGCCCAAAATCATGTCAGGCCCATTTGGGGATCCAAATTTTGCTTGGACTTTTGGGCCCAAATCTTTATGAGCCAACATTTTTCTGGACCCAATTTTGAATGGTGCCATAGGGTCAGCTCTTGTGTTAACATTTACTTTACTATTGGAGTGACCAATATGATTCCTGACCATGTGTGAAGTTGATACTATATTTATAAGAGACTGTCATATTATATCCACTGATGTTGGTAAAATGACAATATTGGGTGATGACATATACAACACATTTATTTTCCTTAAGGAACCACAGTGCCCATTGGGCTCTTGTTATGGCAATTTACCAAAAGGTGTGTGAACAGTGGGTTAACTTTAAAGAAAAATATGGTAGGTTTTACTTAACACCCTATCCTCCTAAAACAAAATAGTTAACCATGAAATGCAGAACATTCTGCCCATTTTATTTTGTGGTCTTTTATAGAAGGTTTTCACTTAAACTTGTGCTGTGATTCTTCTGCAACACTCTTCCATTTATGGGGTATCCTTAGTGACTGAAGCTAATTGCTTTGCAAACTTTCTGAAACTACTCTGCCTCTTTACCTCAAAAGCACATTCTCATCGTGTTTTGTATGGCAGATATCTCGCAACAGCAGAGTGAATGATAACATCGATGGGTAATTCAGCTGAAAATTTGGTTTTCTTTCAAATATTCAATCATTTATCCACAGAGGAGAATACTGTTTGTACAAAAGAGTTGACTTTTCCTGAAATTCTAAATACAGAGGCCATTGACAAAGCTAACATTCTGAATGTCTCACATTTACAGGACAAATAAAAAAGGAGCTTAAAATAAAAAGTAAATCTTTTGAAGAACTGTCTAATCCCAATTACATCACAGACCACCTGTGATCCACATCTAGGAATAAGGGAATGTTTAGCCAGTCAAAACAGTACATTCAATCAAACTTGAGTTAGGGACATGATACTTGGGTGCAGGGGTTTTAAGTAACATTTTCAAATTTTACCATTGTCTGCCACTGGAAGATCCTTTAATGATAGTCCCACACACAGACAACATGGAAGTTCTTTCATGTTGTATGAACACAATGATAGGATGGCACAGGTCACTTTGCAAAAGTCAATCAAGCAACAATATCGCTGGTGCTATAGTTTAGATTTTGTGTCCCTGGGAGTTAAGTTATAAAATCCTCTAACAATACTGGGTCATTGGAGTTTAGTAATGGACTGTATCTGAAAACCATGTCAAAAGAATATCACAAAAATTGAAAGAGATGGATCCCATATGTGTAGCGGATGTAAGAATTTTGTTGTTTTAAGTGAATTGCAAAGCCATTTGAGGTTAGCAGATGTCACATTCTGAAAACCATATAAATATCTTAAAGCAGCATTTTGCGTTTTGTCGCCGTTTTCCACTTTTTTGACAAGTCCATCAAGTATTTTACATATATCAATCACAAAACAGCAAACTAAGATATTAGCCAAGTGTTTTCTCTGCCAAAAGCGTTAATTTGCTAGTAATTCAGGACATTTGCAGATAATGAGAAAAGTGTCCTCCGACAAATTACACATTTAATATTAATCGCATACAGTTCCCCCAACCCACTAGTTTGAATTCAACTAATCAGAGATGCAGGTTTAGTAATGAGCCGTTGCTAAATATAGATTCAAAATGTTGAGTTGGTAACTTGGTACAACCAGCTCCCTGGTACTCTAACAGCTCCCTGGTACTCTAACAGCTCCCTGGTACTCTAACAGCTCCCTGGTAAAACTGCCATAGACAATCTACACAAATCAAGCATGGTGTTTTATTTTGTATTGGTCAATGACATTCATAGCTTTTAAATATTAATATTATGGGCAAGGTTTATTTGGTTCCCAACAGAAAATATCTTTGGGAAAAACAATGTTGAAAGATGTAAATTTTTTTACTTTTATGCCACCATTTGAAGTAAGATTTGAATAGATAAGCTAGTTATGTATATCGTTATGGCATCATGGAATCCGTGAGGTTGTGAAAAACCATAGAAAAGAACGCAAAATGCTGCTTTAAGAGGGAAGCTGGGATAGATTCAAACCCAGTGTTATTATGCCACACATTGAGTATAAAGAGCCTATATTTTGGTTTGAGGACAAAGTTCAAAATTTGCTAGACATGCCAAGACTTGAAATGTTATCATGGGCAAAGGTCTAACACAAAATAAACATTATTTAATATGGAAGACACTACTTTCAAAGATGCTACTGTCCCAGGCTATTTTGAAATCAGTGCCATTTCTTGTTGAAACTTTCTTAGGGGAATTACCAGTTAGGTACCATGGTGCAATTCCAACTTAGCAGGAAGCTATTGATGGGTGAATGGTGTGAAACTTGGTGGATAGGATTTCCAGATACCTGATATACTTAATCAGATTAGTTTCCTTTCAACTTCCTCAGTCATTGTTAGCTTCCTGTTTCACCACCACCTCCTGGGCTATGAATCGACCTTAATCTGCAAAACAAGTTTCAACTTGTTCCTTTAGCTAGATATATGGATATGTGGTTTAAATCAAACTTTATTGCAAATATTTTTGAAAATAAGTACTTGGAAATTACATTACTAAATCTGATTGTGCCAGCCACAGTTGATGACATTTTATTCAACAATCAATATTTTCCTTGAAAAGTTGCCATGATTTAACCCTTACTCCATACACACAGTCTGTTGGAAAAGTTACCATGGTTTAACCCGAACTCCATACACACCAGTCTGTTGGAAAAGGTACCATGGTTTAACCCTAACTCTATACACACAATCTGTTTGAATAGTTACCATGATTTAACCCTAACTCTATACACACAGTGCTTTTTGAAAAGTTACCATGTATATGTATGTATATTAGATCCTCCTGCAAGCAGGAACTCGCGAAGAAGCCTCATTGGCTTATCAAAGCCGCAAGCTGACCGAAGTCAGTCTCTTACATTCATACACCATGTATGTATATTCTTACACCATGATTACACCCTAACTCCATACACACAGTCCGTTTGAAAAGTTATCATGATTTAACCCTAACTCTATACACACAGTGCTGTTTGAAAAGTTACCATGATTTAACCCTAACTCTATACACACAGTCTGTTTGAAAAGTTACCATGGTTTAACCCTAACTCCACACACACAGTGCTGTTTGAAAAGTTACCATGATTTAACCATAACTCCATACACGCAGTCTGTTTGAAAAGTTACCATGGTTTAACCCTAACTCTATACACACAGTGCTGTTTGAAAAGTTACCATGATTTAACCCTAACTCTATACACACAGTGCTGTTTGAAAAGTTACCATGATTTAACCCTAAGTCCGTACACACAGTCTGTTTGAAAAGTTACCATGGTTTAACCCTAACTCCAAACACACAGTGCTGTTTGAAAAGTTACCATGATTTAACCATAACTCTATACACACAGTGCTGTTTGAAAAGTTATCATGATTTAACCCTAACTCTATACACACAGTGCTGTTTGAAAAGTTATCATGATTTAACCCTAACTCTATACACACAGTGCTGTTTGAAAAGTTACCATGATTTAACCCTAAGTCCGTACACACAGTCTGTTTGAAAAGTTACCATGGTTTAACCCTAACTCCATACAAACAGTCTATTTGAATAAGTAAAGAATAAAAATCATATCTGGAGAGTTGATTCTTGGTTTTAAAGTGATTATACGTGCATGATAATGTTCGATGTTATGTTTTCCTTTATGTTTTAATGTACCACCGGTGTTGTTCATGGATGAACTATGTAATGTGGTGACTGAAAATGACAGTGATAGACAGCCAACATGCAATATGTCACAATTCTGGACATATCCAGATCATATATAGTCTAAAAATATACAATGAAATGAACAAGCTAAAAGGACCCATGTAACATGCACACCATTTTAATGTCAACTTCTGCCAAAAATATGTAAGTTTTCTTGAAAACAGCATGAATTACTTTCTTTATCAATCAAAAGTATCAAGTTGTAAAAGATTACATGGGCAATTTTCAAGAAAATTGATGCATATTGTAGAACAGCAGATTCCACGTAACTTTCTTTCCATAAGTTGTATAAAACAGGTTTTGTGTGTCTTTCAAAGTCATAGAATCTACCAATTCTGGTGTTCTATGTACATGATAATAGTTTGTTATTATATAGCTACATATCCCAGCACATGTGTTAAATAGTATATAAAATATTGATTAACAGTGAAATTTGTATGTCTTTTACTTTAACAGGACACCATTTTAGTTTTAGGTAATACATGTATGTAATGTGTGAACCAGTCTCAGAATCAAATTTTGGTTCCATGCAGGAGGCAAAGGAACCTATCCAGTCAATTTGGTGTATGTGTGTATGTGGCGGCTAGCTATAACACAATATTGGGCATCGGAACCACTAAATGTATTTGTTTTCTGGTTTACTTTGTGAAGGTTTAATGAGTGAGTAGTTATTGAATTTGATTCGATCGTCAATTTTCCAACCACTGGGCGTATTAGAGTTACTAATTATGCCAAAAGAACATTTTTAAGATCAAATATTGTGACTAACTGATATGTAGTTAATAAGAACATGATAATTTTTTTAAAGAACAGTCCATTCAGTAAGGAGGGTATTTTTTGGAGTATATTCATGTAGTACACATTTATCTCTTTCAGTTATTTATTTTGAGTCAATATATATAACCATTGTTGCAACAGTTACTTGTCTTATATCATTTTAGTGCTCCCAACATTTGAAGTGAAGTTGACAACACCAGGCTACATTCTGGATGGTCAGGAGGCTGTTGATATTACTGTCAGTGCTAGGTAAACACAATTCAGTTCTGCCTAATTACTTGCCAAACAATTTATTTGTTAGTTTACAAAGCCTGTTTGAGACATTAAGTATTAAAGTCAACATCAACCATTCAGAATTGATGGATTAGAAGATAACATATTGGGCAATCTGCAATTGAAGTTCCACCAATCAGACATTATGCAAGGAATTGTACCTGGTATTGCCTAGCAAAATGATCCAAAATAGTCTCAAATTGATCAGGTACAATAGGCAAGTTAACACTTTAGGTTAGTCCTACATGCATTTCATTTCCCCATCCTCCTTTTGCTTACCTGATTCTATTTTAAAGTTGCACTGTTGACTTGTCGAGGTAAATTTATAACAACTTTCCTCAGACCCCCTCCCGCCATTCTTTTATTCAGGTCTTGGTTTAATCACAGTTCCATCTATACATCAATTTATTTTGTTAAGAAGAAAATGTTATGCTTTGATGTAAATTTTCCCATTCCTTCTGCTTTCAGGTATGTGTATGATAAACCGGTGCTTGGTGTGTTTTATGCCAAAGTTGGGGTTCTAGGTTTTGATGGAGAAATAGACATCAAAGTGAAGAAATCTGGCCAGGTATTTATGTAACTGTTGTTCAAGTTTTTTCCTGAAATTCATTTACATTTTAATAGTCATCACTCTGTGAGGTCATTGATCTGAGCATTTTAGTTGATAAATCAGATAATAAGTAGTAGAAGGTACAGTGTATTCAATGACTGAGCTAGTAACTAAGAACCTAAGTAGTAAATAGTTAAATAAGAAATATAATATAAACAGAATAGTATTAACCATAATTTCTCTCTATTACCATAACTCAATATTCTATAGAAAGATGTAGGTTTCACAATTTGTCACTATCCACTTTCAGATGCTGGCAACTGGTTTGGGTCATTTTCGCATCAACATGGAGGATCTAGGAGAGAACTGGTTTGCAGAGTATGAGGGGAGGAGACTGTACTTGGAGGTTTCAGTATTGGAAAGTGCATCTGGACTCTCTGAAAATGTATCAGATATTTCAACCAAGTTTGTTCAAAGTCCTTATCAATTTAAGTGGGATAGAACTGTCCGCTGGTTTAAGAAAGGATTACCATATGAAGTCAAGGTAACTCTTTGGAGATTTTTTACAGTTTGTGCAGAAAATATATTTAAACTAACTCCTTTGCACTTTCTCAATTTTCAGCACTTATTCAGGAATATCTTGAGCCTTAAATATTTCATTTAACATTTATTTACTTTCTCACGCTTTACAAAAAATTATGGTAAGTTGTCTGGATTGATTCCAGGAGAAACAAAAGGAATATTTTGAATGGGATAACACAAAATGGATTAAATCAAGGTTGTAATCCCATACTCTATGGGGTGCTGTAATGTGGATTAAATTAAGGTTGTAATCCTATACTCTATGGGATGCTGTAATGTGGATTAAATTAAGGTTACAGTACCAGATATAAAGCAAGGTGGGACAACCAGCAGATTACTATTCATAGCTTTAAGCTCATTAAGATATCAGCAGAGCCAAAAATATCTCAAAGTTCCTTTGCTTGACCCCATCTCTGGGGGGGGGGGGAATTGCAGAAATAATACTCCATACATTCGCTTGATTCTGTGGGCCTCTTCATATTGGAGTAAGAGCTTTAAAATATCCCTTAAAATTAGCACACTCAATTTGACATTTATCTGTTTTTGATTCCTTGCCGAGGGCAGAAGGAATCTATGCAATGGTGATGGCAGGTGTGTGTGTGTGTATGTGACACTTGCTTGTAATGCTCCAACTTCAGAAGGATAATAATATAATAATAATAAATGAGACTTATATAGCACCAAATCAGTAAACAAAAGTTACTGCTCAAAGTGCTTTACAAAGAAAGTAAATTAATTTACAAAAAAACAAGTGAAAAAATGGGTCTTAAGTAGACTTTTGAAAGTATAAAGTTTATAGCATGTCCGAATGTGATCTGGTAACTTGTTCCAGAGATAAGACCCAGAGTATTGGAAGCTTCTGTAACCATAGTTCTTCAATCGTGGTTTTGGAACGGTTAAATACAGTTTGTTGGAGGAACGAAGTGTGAGAGTTGGAGTATATGGTAAGAGAAGTTGTGACAGGTACACAGGCCGTTCAAGATGATTAGCACAGAAGGTGAGAAGATGGAAGATTATAACTGGGGTGGGTACATTTCATATTTAGTATTAGGTTCCCCTGAGTTAGATCTGGTTTGGGATTGTTGTTAATTGGTATTAAAAGAAGTTAAAAGATCAAAGTCTGGAAACCTTGTAGTGTGAAAACTCAATTATTTCTATGATGAATGGTTTTTCTGTGTCACTAACTGTCATAAGATTTGGCTGAAAGGGTTTACCCATTTCACTTATGACTGGTATAGATCTGTCGTCAACATTCAGATGGGTAACACCTTTGCAATGATCAAGTTATCTGGTATGGTGTTCTGGTACTTGGACTTATGGACACATTTTGCTCTGTTGCTATATAAATCAAGTGATTCCATGTACAGTATAAACTGATAAGGCAAGGAATCACTAAGCATGCTGGCTTTCTGGTTATGCACTTGTTAAAAGAAATTAATATGAAAGAAGGAAGTGTTGTATCTTTTCGATGAAGTATTTGAGTAATGATTTACATTCACAATAATTTGTGGTAATAGGTCTGCATATGTATTTTACTGTATTCTCTATACATGCAAGGTTTGACATTCTGCAGTGTTGAATTTAAGTGAATAACATATGAATACTTTGGTTACCTCATGTAACATTATTAAAATATTGCAATGACAATCATTTACTGAACCACTATTTAAATTACGTATTGGGTACCAGGATTTCATAGCTTAGCTAGTGAGAAGCACTGCAATTTTTGGGAGGGGTTGCTATATTATTGATATGAAATATAACGACAACAATTCCCTGTGACAAAATGACCATTTCCCTTTATAGGTTGATTTAACATATCCCAATGGCAAAGCAGCTTCTAGAGTAAATGTAGAGGTGAGTGCTACAGGTATTATGAATGATGGACAAGAACAAGTTCTGTTTGGGGAGCAGAGACAAAATGAAGATAGACCAACGTTATCAACCACCAACAACAGAGGACAAGTCAACTTCCGTATCTATGTCCCAAGTGATTGCCAGACAATTCAAATCCAGGTATGTAGGCAGTTATAAATACATTTACATGTATAGCCATGGGGTATGTCAATTAACAAAGAGCTGGCATGCTTTGGTACATTAAATGATTGCCAGAGAATTCAAATCCAGGTATGTAGGCAGTTATAAATACATTTACATGTATAGCCATTGGGTATGTCAATTAACAAAGAGCTGGCATGCTTTGGTACATTAAATGATTGCCAGAGTATTCAAATCCAGGTATGTAGGCAGTAATAAATACATAACATTTATAGCCATTGGGTATGTCAATTAATAAAAGAGCTGGCATGCTTTGGTACATTAAATGATTGCCAGAGTATTCAAATCCAGGTATGTAGGCAGTAATAAATGCATAGCATTTATAGCCATTGGGTATGTCAATTAACAAAGAGCTGGCATGCTTTGGTACATTAAATGATTGCCAGAGTATTCAAATCCAGGTATGTAGGCAGTTATAAATACAGAACATATATAGCCATTGGGTATGATCAATTAACAAAAGGCATGCTTTGGTACATTAAGTGATTGCCAGAGTATTCAAATCCAGGTATGTAGGCAGTTATAAATACAGAACATTTATAGTCATGGGGTATGTCAATTAACAAAACGAGCTGGCATGCTTTGGTACAAGTAGATTAATGCATGTGGATTTATGGAAGTAAAGTCACATGTACCAATCATTTCAAAGCAATCACCAGTAGCTATGTTTAGTTTTGTGCAAATTTTACCAAGTGCTACCAGCACTCATGTGCAGACATAATACCAATTCAAACTGAAGAGAATATATGTACAGCAAAAGATTAAATTGACGCATGTGAAATATTCATCAATATACTATAATAGTCATGTAATCAATTCGGTTATTGATTTCAAGTGTAAGCCCCTCAGAAACAGAGCAAGCCTAACTAACTAGAATTCATTCACCCTGGCAAGGAACTTTTTTGTAAATGAATCTTTCTTTGTCTATATGTTGTTCAGGAAACTAACATCATGGCTTCAGTATTATTCTACAATATGTCAAACTTACAGGCATCCTTTAATTGAGTTCTTTATCTTTACTTCTAGCTTCAAACACAGGATCAGCGGTTGATCAATGCAGATGGAACCAATAATAACGCTGAATTTCAATTTGTAGTACAGCCTTATATTAGCCCAACTACCAGTGACTTTCTGTTGATACGGCTCACTCGAGAACTTGTGAATGTAAGCATGACCACTACTGTCTTTCATTAACAAGCTAAGAGGTGATTTTGATTCCTTGCTGAAGGCAAAAGGAATCTGTGTGATGATGTTAAGTGTGAGTACATGTATGGTGTCTTGCAGGCTTGTAAACACTAAACATCAAAAAGTACATACTGGTTTAACTTCCCTCTGGTGCATGGATATGCCATAGGGAGTATAAGAACCAGTAATGTTACTCGAGAAAAAAAGTATGCGTCACGTAAAAAAGTTTGTGTCTCGATCGAACACCATTCGCATTTATTCTATGATCTACTTTTACTAGTGTAATTGTAAAGATGCCATCGTATCACTGCCTATACTTTGTGAATGTTATGCACAATATTTAGGGCAGATGGCTCAGTGGCTTAGCTTCGCTGATAGACAGGGGCAGTCCGACCCGCCCCCTCTTTTTGCCTACCCTTCTGTTTCAACCAATGTTTACCCCAAGGCCCCCCTTCATCCACCCTTGTACTTCCCTACTCACCAACTCTGTAGTACTAGCTCCATGCTTTGACCTTGCAGCGATTCCACCAAGCAACTCTTCAAAAATCCCTGTACCTAAAGGGTGCATATCTCTAAAGTCCACACAGTTCACTATACTACTGCATGTATATCGACCTGTTCGAACTTGGATTTCAGCTCAATCCTCAAAACCTGATCCAACATTTATCCTTGGCTCTTTGAAAACAATCATCAATACGAAAATTACAGCAGGCCTATATGAATAGCTTTTTATGCAATGCACATGAACATTGCACAAAATAAAATTAACTGAAGCACATGCTTAATTTGACCGCAAAAAAATTTGCAACAGAAACTACAGTGGTATTAATGCACATTTTACATTAAAGTAACTCTCAATGCAGAGAGAAGAACCATACTGTGAGATGAAATATCCTCTTCAGGATCAGAGATGTTAGCTTCCCACACAATTCATAGATTGTCTCAACTTATAACAATTTCTGATCAAAACAATGATTCAAATGTTACTGGATAGTCTCAGAAACAATTCAAGTGCATCTTGTACCAGAGTGATTGTTGTCAAAAGGTACATACTGTATGTGACAACAAGGCCTAACATTTTGATATTTTAGTGCACACAAATGATAGACTATACTGCAGACTTCGTTATCTCTACACAGGAGAAAGAAAAGTTGCAAGTAATTGTTGTCAAACAACATACTTCATGCTCATTGAGCACTACAGATGCAAGAATATTTCCAGACAATGGAAAGGGACTATAAGCCAATTAAATCACAGGAATTTTGGATAAGGATCATTGTCTATATTTAGCATGATAATCTCCGTAATGGAGTGTAGGAGTGGGAGAAATTTTGGTTCTTGTCAGAAGAAGCAGTGGTTTTGAAAAGAAAGAATGAAAGATGTTTATTCAAAACTTGTATCGTTATGGTTTTCATTGACCTATTTGTGAGTGTGTACTTGCGGTTTGTTTCTCAAAAGTTTGCGGCGTTCGGAGGCAAGCAATTTGAAGAGTTTGCGTCCCTGACCAAAACATTGCGTCCCAGACACAGAATCCTGAGAACGTGTGTGTCTGAGGTCTGGGCTTGTAAACACTGTAACTTCACCATAGAAGTTGAAATAATGCTGTATTTGTAAACAAAATAAATCCAAAAGTAAAACTTGGATTAACTTCATACTTGGAATGTGAATCACTTTAGTGAATATAAATCCTACTGTTTTCTGTGGAGGTCAAAGGTCATTTGCAGTCAACAGAGGTCAAATACTGAAAACACTCCAACTCCATAAATTAAGACTGGAACCTTGTACCTTTTGTGTAGGTCCCTGATCTGAAAATCTTGCAAAACATGATAAATCCAAAAGTTAAAGTTGAACTTCATACTCAATATATGGATTGACTTTAGTAAGAAAAAGAACCCTAAAGTTTTCTGAAGAGGTCAAAAGTCACATGGGGTTGACAAGTTCAAAGTTTGAAATCCTCTTCAAAATGATATCTCGAAAATTAAGGTGCAATTAATCTGTGAGTTCTCCAAGTTTTGTTTTTTAGTGGGAATTGTTTGTTCAACTTCAGTTCACTTTTAAGTTTTGTAAACAGGCTCATTGTACAATAGGTCTGAAGTAATCTTCATTACCCCGCCCAGGAAATGAATCTGCTTCAAATGGTTGATTCACTTGTGTAGGGTGATTTAAACACACTCAAGTGACCGTTTATCAGAGGTCAGCAGCTGGTTATCACAAATGGGCTCAAAATGTGGCTTGTTCTCTGTAATATGCATATGACTTGACTTTGGCAGTCAGTTTGGAAAATACTTCACAGGGAAAAGGCAATGTCATGTAACTCCTCATTCATTAATAATAATTACTAAAAGGGTGGTTAGCATAGCTTAGCTGACTCACTAGTAAAAAAATTGAAAAGAAAATGTCCATTTCCTTATATGTAAAACATCTGTGTGTCCTGTATTTCACATAGGGAGACTGTTTTTTCTGGAAATTGAACAACTTTGGAGTAAAAGTTCTGTATTGAAATCCTTACCACTGAATTAATTTGAATAAAGCTTTGATGAAATGCTATGAAGAACCATCCTGCTATAGGTTTGTTGTGGAGGTCAAAGATCATGTGAGGTCACCAGAGGTCATAGTGCTGAAAAACTTGTAAACACTATTTATTGCAAAGTTAAGCTGGGTGAACATACTACTAAGTGTATAGTTTCTTATTTGTGGAATGTTAGTGGTTAACGCCGGTGCCTTCCAATCATAAGGTCCCCAGTTCGAGTCACTCCAAGATTAATGTATGTCGTCCAGTTACAGAGTTGTTGACAATTGACAATTCATAATCATAGACGGTAAATATGAATCTAAGAGACTGACTTCGGCCAGCTTGCGGCTTTGATAAGCCAATGAGGCTTCTTCGTGAGTTGCTGCTTGCAGGAGGATCATACATACATACATTTGCTAGTACCCGAGAATTTGATTGTTATCTGTGGAGGTCAAAGGCCAATTGTGATCAAACTTGAAAATCTTGCATGCAGTGTTACATAGTCAATGCTGCCATAGAGAGGAATCACTAACCAGTTGTTGGTGTTCTGGTTTGGTACTCTACTGCAGCTCAGTGCCTGGTTGCATATGGAACATAGTTGCTTAGCCCAAGCTCTTACAAAATGGTGTATTGAATTATAGGTTTTGATGTAAACTTGTCAGGTGACAAGATGACCATTAGGGTTGTATAAAAGGTTACAGGGTAAGAAACAATTTGTTGTCCTGTAGACTATATATAGTTGTCTAATGTGCGTTTTGTAATCTTGGATGATTGCACAATTAACTCTAATTTCAGAGAGAGCAGGTTGCATATAATTCTTTGTATTTTGCCCATAGGTTGATTCAGATCTGGACGTAGAAGCACTGGTTGAGACCAATGATGTTGTTCCACACTTAGCGTACTATGTAAGTTTCCACATTTTCATATCTGTACTATTGTAACATATATAGCAATATCTATGTAAATACAGTAAGCACTGTAATAACCATTAAAAGTGAAGTAATAAATGTAGCCATGTGTTATCTTGCTGATGGATATAGGGAACAGGGATGGAATGTGGTTGAAATTACATGCCAGACACCTTAATGTCCTACTGAAAGCAACATATGAGAGTTATTAGCAGAGTACATCTTTAGAGTATTTGAAAAGTGTATATAAAATCATTACAAAAAAATAAAGTCAAAGCATACACCCTGTTGAGATGTTAATTATAATATTTGATTATTTATTTTGAAAAGTGGATTATGATGTGATATTCCATGGAAATAAAAATAACAACTATACATACCCTTTGAGCTGTTGCTTCATTCTGGTCATACATGTGTTTTACTTTAATACTTCAAAAGACAAAAAAACAAAGGGTTATGATCTTTACATTGTATTTATAGATGGACAATGTCATGTGTTGTGTTCGTTAATGACAAGCAACATGTAGTGCAATCTCTTCTGCAAACTTTAATAATCATTCATGTACTTAGTGTATAAACTTTGACAGTTTTTTATTTGATCCATTTTAATTAGAAATAAACAGAATATATTTAGTGTGATATTGTGTGTGTGTCTCTCTGTGTTTTGTTAAGACCAGGCATTTAAATATGTTTTTTCATTATGAACAGCTTGTATGAATTGCATATATTTGGTATGCACATTAGTGAGATCTTAGTTTCTGCTGTATTTTAGTTTATGTGAAATGTCATTTGAAGCTATATAAACTGACAAAACATATTCATTGTTAAACTCAAGTTTTCTCTTGTAACCATGTAGAGTAATAGTTATATACTTAATCTTAAGTAGAGGTCAATAGTAAAAGTTTGAGACTAACACTTGTAAACAAGCTAAATTATGAATACCAGTTCTGGTGAATCTTATGGTTGATGGAGGTCAAAGGTCATTTGATGTTCCTAAATGCTAAAGTTGGTAAATTGTATTATCATTCTTTCAGTTTGAAAAGTGTTCAGTCAAATCAGATTTGGTAGGTAACTAGTGAAAGAACATACCACAGAGAAGTTCTAATAATTATTGCAAATAGGAAAATGCTAAAGGAAAGCTGTTGTGTCAGTAAGTTGTTCAAATATTTAAGAATTTTAATGAAATAAAGCCATGTAGCCTTAATTCATCCATTGATAGCAACTGGTAAATGTAATCCATCCAGCTCTGTTTAAATTAATAAAGGAATAAATATAGCATGGCTGTGCATAGTCTTGGCCAAGTCGTTTGTAATACTCTTTTTCTCGCGTACAAACTGTACATGCCTCAGAGTCCATTTCAGCCTACCACGAATTTGCTCGCCCACCGTATTTTACGCTCGAGGATCTGTCCGATACAAACGTCTTGGACATTTCTCCAAAGATGGGCGTGAACTTATACAAACCACAAAATCTCTATTCATATTATTGTTACAAAGTTACTTGTCATGTGAGATCATATATCTTCAACAGCAATTAGAGACTTTCTCGCGGTGTACAAACCAATCTAAGGCCAAGTGATTGTTCTGGCAGGGGGTGAATAAACATTTTGGGGAAAGTGGGCCCAATTGGCAAACCTTATTGGCTTCTTCGCTTTTCCGAAGCAAATCTGCCAAAATCAAAGGAAAACATAAGATAGCTTGGGAGAAATGTGCAAGATCCTAGTGTTAAATTAAAGCGTTGCCACGGGCGTTCTCTGTGCAGTACAGCAAATAGATATGGGAAAATAGCTTTTTGAAAAGGAAGGTACACTAGATTATATACTAGGGTCTTTACAAGACTAGGCTGTGCATTATCTATGATTCTTGATAACACAGGAAGGCTTTGCATGCTTGACATAAGGAAATTTTGGCATAAGAATATATTGTACAATGCTTATTAGTGATTTACTTGGTTGGTTAAAGAAATGGGTATTACAAGTTCCTCTACAAAGGTGTTAGCTATTTAATTCACTCCTGGTTAAGTAATTTCCTTGGACAAATTAGTGATGTCAATCAGGTATTAACTGAGTGAAATATTTTTGGCAAGAAATCACATAGCCACTGGGTTGTCTGGTTGAGTATATAGAGTGTGATAAGTATGTTGAACATAAGACACAATCTGCACGAACAACATCCAACCTACCAAGTTCATAAACTTGAGGATGAGGTGTACGTAGTGTGTTGAGCAAAGTGTCAGACTGAAGTTAATTAAAGGTTTTCTATTATTATTTTAATGGTCCTTTAAATTGTCATTATCATCTACTGCATGGCTTATAGACCTCCTACCTAAACATATAAGAGATTTAATAAATAATAAAATAGTATTTTTGATCCCATGACAGGTGCTGACTAAAGGCCGCATTGTCCATGCGGGTCTAGTGAACAGTCGCATTGATAACTTACAGGGATTTAGAATACCTGTATCATATGACATGGTACCCTCTGCCCGTATTGTTGCCTATTATATCAACCAACATGGGCATGTTATAGCTGATTCTCTGTGGATTGAGATTCAAAAAGTCTGTGAGAATCAGGTGAGTACCCTCTTGTAAATTTTTAGCTCCATTGCTGCAGCCAATGAATTATTGACATACAAACACACATATAAAAACCACCACCATTACATCATCGCCATGGATCACTACTAAGAATAGTGTTAAGGCAAAGAACAGTTAGTGAAAGTTGATTGAATATAATCTATAACACACACAAAACACATGGAATGGTGAGCAGGCCTTGACAAATACAGTCGTCAACTTGAATTTTAACTTTGGCGAACAGAAAATGCACTACGCTAAACATTTTGGCGAGTGACTTGTGGGCTAGTCAAACCCCAATATTAGCAAGGCTATCAGTACAAAAAATTTCACAGAATAATGAAAGCAGTACCTTGGCGAACTTACAGGAAGGTCTCATGTACAGAGATTTTTCACAAACTTCACTGAGCATTTATAAACGTATACAGTGAAAGCAATTCTTATATAACAATTTATTACAGGGTACGTTTTGAGCTTACAAAGAACATGTGTTTTAAAGGCATTCATAAATATGTTGTGTTTATATGTTAATTTCTCTACCAATTAAAAAAGTTTATTGAACATCGATATCACGATGGCTTGTTTATGCGCAGGCAACCCCTACACAGTAGAGTATAGTACTAGCGATCCAAGTAGACTACTAACAGTAAACATGTGGAAATCCCCATCTGAAATTTAGATATATGAACATTAAGTTACTATAATCAAAAAATTTAACAAGTTGTGACCCATTTATTTCGAGTTTCGCGATATTAAATTTAAATAAAGTTAATGACACAAGACCGCTTAAGAGTTGATCTGAAGAAAACAATCCAAGATACACGATTATCTGTCATTTTGGTAGAACATTTTAGACGACAAAGCATGGAACAACAGTAGGATAAAATAAATTGCTTTGATTTAGGCAGTATAATGGAGTAAAAGTGATATTTTTCGCACACAAATCTGCAGCTAAAACAAAAGATACATAATTGGGAAAATGTACAAAGTTGCGCTATTGGAGTAGCCATTCATATTAGCATTGAGGTACTGTATAGGCTTAGGAATCGCGCACACGTAACTACTGTATAGTATATGTTTGTACTCGAGGAGCCCCAATGTAACAGAAGCCAAGCTAACTTTGTAGGTATTGTTGCAGATGTTTTATTTTTAAATGTTTGAGACACTACAGTAGGCCTAGCTGCCAATTTTGGATTCTGTGACATTGTTTACTTTGGTCATCACTTACTTTTGGTGGAAAAAGTTTAAATTTCATACTGCACAGAAACATAATTTTCCAATGTGCAGTAAAGTAGCACCATGTATTGCCTAAGTGCCTAACCTTTGTTTACAGAGAGGAATGATGTTGTAGATCTGTACTATGTAGACTTGAACAGCGAATATAGTGGCGAGTGAATTTTGCGTTTTGGCCAGTAGATTTTTAGTCACAGTCGCCAAATGGCGAGTACTTTTAGAAATATTTGTCAAGGCCTGCTTTCAAGGTTTTTGGACCATCATAGATTGTACAAAACACTTTGCAAATGTCAATTTAGGATACAACATATTTGATGTATACTAGTGGATTCTGTGTGGAAGACCAAAGGGCATGCTCTATGCTTGTGTGTGTGTATGCATGTATGTGTGTATATTGCATGTCGTGTATCTTAACAATAAATGATCACTCAAAGATGACGCTTTCACACACGTTTTCGGTTGGTTGCCAAGAGGCTGTATTTAGTCGTAACAATACCACAACCTTCCCCCCTCTGATAGAAAAGATTTAACATCCCCAAAAATCACAAAACTTAAATGAATAGATACATGCTATAAATCAAACACTTTCTTGGGCTTTGGTTGTCTCTGGGATCTGTGTAGAATAGGAGATTGGGCCCCCTTCTTTTGATCAACTGAAATGTTAGTGGGAGTTGTCAAGTTTGGGGAGACCGATGGTATGGGCTGAGACAAGGGAATCAATGAAGTCAGGTCCCTATGTTCATCTGACTGAAATCTGGCAAGTTGTTCTGGTGAACTTTCACTGCAAAAGTCTTGAGCAGCCTTACTGACACCATTTCCTTTAAGCTGGTTAATGTGCCGTTTCCAAATGTTATTTTCTACTTGAACCTTGTATGTAAGTGGACCAAGTACTTCCACTACTTCACCTTCTACCCAACGTTCAGTATTCAGCCTGTAATCCCTAACCCGGACTGAGTCTCCTAAATTCAGTTGCCTAGGCAGTGCTTTGGGTTCATCCCCCCTCTGCCTCTTTCTGACTGCCTTGGCCAGATTAGGCCTCAAATGATCAAGGCGTGTCCTAATTTCTCTACCCATGAACCTTTTTGTGGGCGTTTTCCTTGTGAGAGTATGTGGGGTGGACCGATATGAGAGTAAGAACCGTGCCACTTTTGTTTGGATGGAGCCGGCTGCACCTTTTGAGGCTTTCATTGCCATCTTAAAGGTCTTTACAAACCTTTCTGCTTCACCATTTGTGGCAGGGTGTCGGGGAGGGGATCTGACATGCTTAATTGCGTTTTCTTTCAAAAAGGTCTCAAATTCATGTGAAATGAACTGAGGACCATTGTCCGAAACCAGCTGCTCGGGAAGTCCCCAACTTGCAAATATTTTGCGGAGTGCTGATATGGTGCACTCAGTAGTAGTGCTTTCCATAACCACTACATCTGCCCACTTTGAGTGTGCATCTATGATTAGTAAATACATCTTTCCTAAGAAAGGACCTGCAAAATCAATATGCACTCTTTCCCCAGGGCAAGAAGGGTATATCCAGGGGTTAACTGGTGCTTTAATTGGATCAGCCAGTTGTGAGCACACATTACAACTTCTCACCATCTCTTCAATGTCCTGATCAATCCTTGGCCAGAAAACATGCATCCTGGCCAATGATTTCATTCTCACAATACCAATATGCTCTTTGTGTAACTCATTCAACACAACTCCTTTCAATTTGTCTGGAATTACAACTCTTAAACCCCAAAGGAGGCATCCCTCTTCCACTGTTAATTCATCTCTCTTTCTCTTCCAACAAGTATATTCTTCAGTCAAATCTTCGGGCCACCCCTGGACAGTAAAATACAGTACCCTTGAGAGATGTTTATCCCTCATGGTTTCTGTCTTAATCTGGTTTGAACTAACTGGCAATCTCTTAACTTGATTTATATTTACTGCTGTTGCCTCATCTGTCCAAAACACTGAAAAATCTGTATCAGCTGACTGCTGATTGTGATCCTGAATAGGGAGTCTTGACAAGAAGTCAGCATTTGAATTTTCTTTTGTGGATTGATACTTTTTTGTCATAATTATATGCACTGAGAATAATTGCCCAGCGCTGAAGCCTGGACACTGCAATCACTGGTATGCCCTTTTTAGGCCCAAAGATTAAGCTTAATGGCTTGTTGTCTGTCAGCAAGGTAAATTTGCATGCAAACAAATACTGGTGAAAAACGCTTAGTGGCAAAAATGATAGCTAACGCCTCCCTTTCCAATTGTGAGTAGTTCCTCTCTGCCTGAGTGAGAGAACGGGAAGCATATGCTATTGGCCTCTCCACTCCATCAATAATATGAGATATAACAGCTCCCACCCCCCTTGGTGAGGCATCTGTGGCAAGATGAAGCTCACCTCTTGGGTCATAGTGTACCAAAACTTTGGATGAGCTCAAAAGCTGCTTGACTTCGTTTAGAGCTGTTTCACATTCTTGGGTCCAGACGAATGTCTTGTCCCCTTTAAGCTCATTTAGTGGGGCCATTACAGCTGCAAGACTTGGCAGAAACTGCCGGTAATAGCTAATTAAACCACACAATGTGTGTAACTCCTGCTGATTGGTGGGGCTCGGGGCATTTATGATAGCCTCTACCTTTGACTGTGGGTGCAATTCCCTCAGCATTTAACACGAACCCTAGATATTCTACTGTGTCTTGCATGAATGTACACTTACTTTTCTTGACTCGAAGTCCCCATTCACTTAACCGAGTTAATACTGCATGTAAATTTTCCATGTGTTCTTTGTCATTACCACAAGTCACAATTAGGTGATCTACATAGCACACAACACCTTTTAACCCACTTAGTATTTTCTCCATCAATTCTTGGAAGATGGCAGTGGCACTAGCTATGCCAAATGGTAACCTGGTATACCTAAACAATCCCAGGTGAGTATTTATACACACATAGTCTCTTGATGACTCATCTATCTGCACTTGTTGATATGCATGGGTAAGATCTAACTTGGTAAATTTCTCACCCCCATTTAACTTTGTGAAGAGCTCATTTGCTTTTGGTAGGGGGTACTCTTTAATCTTTAGGCATGGATTCACTGTGACCTTATAGTCACCGCACACTCTAACACTACTGTCAGGCTTTCTGACCGGTACAATCGGGGCTGCCCAGTTGGAGTAATCTACTTTTTCTAGTACTCCCAACTGAACCATTCTTTCCAACTCTTCCCCAACTTTAGACTTTAATGCAAAAGGAATGGGTCGGGCTTTGAAGAATTTTGGCTCTGCCCCCTCTACAAGCTCTAATTTTACCTTCACTCCCTTTACACAACCCAAGTCATCCTTGAAAACATCATAATTAGAAATAGAATCTGTCAGTTTTGTTACTTGGTTGACCTGAAACACCTTTTTCCAGTCTACTCTCAAATCTGACAACCAGTCACGTCCCATTAGGCTGGGATTATCACCCTTTATCACCAGCAAAGGAAGTACACATTTCTGCTTGTTATATTCCACCTTTACACTTATGGTACCACACAAATCTATCTTTTGCCCGGTCACTGTTTTCAAGAGAACCGGGACAGGTCTCAACCTTGCCCTTGAGAACCTCTGTCTATATTCCTTGTAGGATATGATAGATTTTCCTGAACCAGTGTCTATCTCCATATTAACATTCTTATCGTTTATTTTCACCCTTGCCATGAGTGGTTTATCACCATCACTTTTCCTCTCATGGGCAATTTTAATAGTGTACACTGGCCAAGCACTTTTACTCCCATTACTGTCCATATCACTATCTTTATCATCATCACTTGTTGACTCTTCATCTCCCATGTATTTTACTTTTGAATCACACTTCTTTTTGGACTTGTTACCACTGTGTTTTGAAAACCTCATTCTCCTGCCCCCAGTTGCCCTATCAGAGATATCCCTACCTCTACACTGACTAGCTAAATGACCTCTTTTACCACACTTACTACAATCTGCATTTTTGTGCCTACAAACCGTTTTGATATGCCCTGGCTTCCCGCAACAGTAACATCTGACATGCTCCATGTTCACAGCATTTACTGCTGAATTAGCTGTTCCTGCTGCACCTCGTACCATTGCTGTGTTTGCGCTAGCTGTTTCAAGACTCACCGCCTCGCTGAATGCCTTCTCCAAGGTCAGCTTATCATCACGAGAGAAAAGGCGTCTCTGAGCATGTTCATCACTGAGCCCAAACACAAATTCGTCACGTAAGGCATCATTTAGGAATCGGTCGAAGTTACATGTACTAGCCAGTCTCTTCAATTCTGCGAGGTATTGCGTAACACTTTCACCAGGAGCCTGCTTTCTTGCATAGAATTTGAATCTCTCTGCCATGGCAGGTGGTGTGGGACTGAAATGATTTTTTAACTTGTCGGTTATGTCCTTAAATGTCATTTCTGATGGTTTGTTGGGTGATACTAAGTCTTTCAACAGGCTGTAGGTCTTACTCCCCATCGCTGCAATGAGTACTGCAACTTTCTTTATATCTGTGGTCACATCGTTCACAATGAAGTATTGTTCTAATCTCTCACAATAGGAACCCCACTGTTCCTCAGAATTGTAGGCTTCCAATGTAGTAGTTGCCATCTCTGCTTTCAAAAATTTCTAAACAACTCCAGTAGCAATGTTAGTTCAGCTTTGGTAAGGTAACGTTTCTCACACTATTCACAGTCAAGGGTATTACCTACTGTATTACGTATATTGGCCTAGCCAATGCAATACAGCACTGCACAGGTACAACACATTGACAATTAGCACTCACAAAAGTTATCTCGAAAAATCTTCACCATCACACATATTTTTTTGGCTCCTGGCTGCTTAGAAGTGACTATAAGATCCAACAATCTTCACAGGCTACTTAGATATCCCATCCTCGTCGCCATTTTGTCTATATCTTAACAATAAATGATCACTCAAAGATGACGCTTTCACATACGTTTTCGGTTGGTTGCCAAGAGGCTGTATTTAGTCGTAACAATACCACATTGCATGTTGGGTTTTTTTAACTGCATACTTTAAATGTGGATCTGTCTTTGAGAGTACAATAACCCTATTGTTTTTTGGAAGTTCATAGTTGAACATGTAAAGTCTGTAATCCTTGTAAACACCACAACCACAAACTTCAAACTTGGATAAAAATAATATTTAATCTGTGTATCCTATGCCTTAAGTACAAGAAACCCTGACCAGTACGAGAGCATATTGCTTTTTGTAGGGTCAAAAGGTATTTGGGTTTACCAGAGGTCAGAATCTAAATTCTCTATAAACAAAGTAACTGGAATCAAAAGTGGAATGAAATTCATACCTAGTAATAGATTCTCATTTGTGAGTAACAAAATGTATTTTTGGTGTGAGACTATTTGAGGTCAATGATAAATCCAAAGTAAAACTTTAATGAACTTCATACTTGGTGTATGGATCAACCTTGCTGAGTCCAACTGTACTGAGTACAAGAGTACTACTGTTGTCTGCAGAGGTCAAAGGGCATTTGAGGTCAACAGAGGTAAAAGTCTGTAAACCATGAACTCACTTTAACTCCACAAGCAAATCTTTAATGAATTTTATAATTAATATTTGGATCCACCTTCAACTTTTCTGTGGAGTTCTGAGGTCAACAGAGGTGACAGTCTGAAAACCATTGAAACAGGATAACTCAAAGAATATGCTTGGATGAACTTCATACATTCACTCTAAAACCCAACTCAGCGTATAATATAGGAGCATACATAAGCCTAATTTTACTCCGCATATAGGCTATGCAGGCCTTCAGTCACATCTATATATGTTAAGACTGTAAACAAAATGGTGCACATTTATGTAAAAGTAAATGAACATACAGTAGTTGATCAAAACTATCTTGGGCTGGAATTGTAAAAAAAATTACACTTAATCACATGAAGATAGAAGGGAATATCTCCAAATAATGAAATTACAGAAGAATACATTTTAGTTTTATCCTTTTTTTCTAGAACCAATAAAAATGTAACATCAAATGGTGAACGTGGCTAGTAATTTTTATGAATTTCCAAACCAAGTTGTAACGGCTTGGGCCATGTAGTCGTTGTTTTGTCATGTTCCCGGTACCATGTTCCCATCACTAGTCAACACTGGTCAAAATCTGAAAACCTTGAAATCACAATATCTCCCATAGAAAAGCTTGTATAAACTTCATACATATGATGGGGATACACCTCATTAAACACAAGAGTGGTAACGTTTTCTGCAGAAAACCTGGTCAACATGATAACTAAATAAGTACAAGTACCTCATTGAAATTGGTGGAGGTCAAATGTCTCTGCAGTCACTATTGGTCATAGTCTGAAATACCTTGTTAACATGAAAACTCAAAAATGTATGTACTTGTTGAACTTCATTCTTACTATGTTGATCCAACATAGTGAGTACAAGAACCCTATTGATATTGGTAGAGGTCAATGATCATTTGAGGTCAACAGAGATTAGAATTAGTGAAGAGTGCTTCTTGGTTGTAGTTCATATGTGGTATGTAGCTCCCCCTTGGTGAGTGCATCTAGATGCTATCAAAACTGGTGGATGTCACAGCTCAAAGTATGAAAACATTTCAAACCTGATACTGATAACCCTTAAAGTGAGGGTTGGATGAATGTCGTACTAAGTACATATGATCCATATTATTGAGTACAAGAACCCTTTTCTTTTCTGTGAGGGTCAAAGGACATTTGAGAACTGAACAGGTCAAAGGCTTGGAACTTTTTAAGCATGCACCTTAAACTCAATGGGAGCATCTTTGTTGAAGTTTATTTACGTTAATATGCAGGTCTGAAAACCATGTAGACATAAACCGCAAAAGTAAAGCTTCGATAATGAACTTCTTACTTGATAGGTAGGTCCACATTTGTGCAAATATCTTGTTGATCAGTAATAGTCAACACATAAGAATTTTTCTGTAGTGTTTTTATCGTCCTCGTACAAAGTGTGGCAAGGAATCACTAAGTCAACTGACTAAAGTAATCAACTTCAGCTAGTAGAAAGTACTATAAGTTCTTCATGAGGTCAGTGAAATGAATAGATTTCTTTTGTGTCCAAATTTCTGTAGGAATTTGAACAGTAGTGTTTGCTGTGATATGTCTTGGTTCCCAATATCAGTACATCATCTCACTGTGCAGTAAAGATACCACATAAATGTATTAAGGGTTAGTTTAACTTTATGATTGGTAAAGAGTTGGCAGAAATCAAAGTGGACACATTGTGGCACAATTCATCTTACAAACCCAAGGTCCTAATTTAACCTTCATTAAATTTGCTAGTGGCCTTTCTTACCACATAGGTCTTGTCTTTTAAGCAAACAAAAATAGTTGAATCAATGTTCTTTTCTACAACCCATAAGAGTTGGTGAACTATTTGAAAATAAAAATTACATCAGTTAATCGAGATGCTCTTGTAAGCATTGAATTATTTCTTATCTCAAATATATGCAATCATTACCATATTAAGCAAAAAGTGCAAATTAGTTTAATCTGACTGCTGACATGATAATTAAAATACTTTCAATTGAATTTGATTACAGCAGAGAAATAGCATTCTCCATATATTTACCAACAGAACTGTTGGTGTCCCTCCATTACCCTCTAAAATGACCCTCCATTACTGTGAGAAATAAGTCTGGATGTAAAATTGGAAATTTATTCCTTAATTACCTCATTTTTGATTATTTAAATAAATCTGTCTGCCAACACTTCAAATGAATTTTATGCCAAGTAGTTTCTTCACAACTATGATATAGTGAAATTAGTGAGTCACGAAACTATTTGCCAAATCAGGTGTTTTAATTTTGTGTCCTATGGGGTACCATCGTGTTTGCATCAAAATAGCTTAGTCATAATAACAGTTAGCTGTAATAAAAGTATAACTCTGAAATAGCTAAATATTCGGCTAAATAACCAAACAGTGAATGCCATAAAATTGTCATGGGCTAATGAACTAGGATGCAAGATTATGGGTAGATTCAGATGTCCCTCCAGTACCACTTGAACTGCCCTTAATTCTCTGTTATGGTGAACAGGCAAAATGGGATGGTTTCCTTTCATGTTGAAATACATTAGACGCATTCTCAGTATGTAGATCTACCTAAGTGATTAAAAACACTTATTGTTATCTACAATGATCAAAGGTCATTTGAGGTCAACAGAGGTGGAAGTCTCAAAATCTTGTGAAATTGATAACTTGTACAGCAGTATTTGGATGAATTCCACACTTGGTATGAAGATCGACCTTATGAGTGTAAGGAACTGTTAGTTTTTAGTGTCAGTGAAAGGTTACCAGAGGTCAAAGTCAAAATATTTGTAGGTGCAATGACTTTAACAGTGCAGCCTTGATGAAATTCATACTTGGTATGTTGATCCACCTTAATGAATGCAAGGGACTGTTAGTTTTGGTGGCTGTGAAAGGTCACTTGTGTTCACCAGCTCGGTCAAAAGTCTTGAAACCTTGTAAACATAATTTATTCCTAAATTTAAGAGTGTAGCTTCACCTTACTGAGTACCTGACCTCTTATTAGTGGAGATCAAAGGTTGTTGGGGTCAGATATTGAAATTCTTGTGTGTCATTTTACAATAAATATTCCCCTCTAATACATGGCAAGGAATCACTTTGACTGCTGGCTTTATAGTTTACTTATTTTGTTCGGATAAATAAAATGAAAGCGTGTCTTTTCCTCTGAAGGTGTCTGTTAGTGTGATGCAAAGACGATCACAAGACATATTTCGACCAGATGAGACAATTGAGCTAATAGTTGATGCATTACCCTCTACGACAGTTGGCCTTTTGGCAGTGGATAAAGCAGTGTATCTCTTGAGAGACTACCATAGACTCACCAAGGATAAGGTAACAACCGGTGCAGGTCTTTGCATGCATTTCATATCTAGTTTAGAATTGTATTTGCATTGAGTTTGTACCAATCTACCATACCTGATCAGTAAAGGTATGGTGAGGTATCTAGACACATACCTTACTGTACCTTAAAATACATGAAGTGAGAAGGAGTAAAGGGCAGTCATATTATTGTAGCCATATAGTATCTTTTATTTTGAGTGGGGCCAGTATCCAGATATATGTGTATATTCTATAATGCAGTCAGAATTGTTCAGGTCAAACTCATTTCAAAGTATACAATTTTAAAACTATGTATGCAGTGCAAGTGGAAGAAACATGTTGGGCTATGAAGTTGTACAAAACACATTTAAGGCTATAAGTGATCATTATGTGAGTATTTTACAGATAGATTTTCTAATATTTACTAGTCAGTAATAATGTCAGTGGTAGTTGTGCCAAAGGAACTATGCTACTCTAGGAATAGTGAGCAACAGTCACATGCTTTTTTAAGATGTAAAAAAAGAAGAGGATGGGTTCAAATCTGCAGCTCTCCAAGAGGCTTGGTCAGATTGTCAGCAACCTAGGTTTAAGCAATTCAGTCCGTAAAGGTTTCTAAATGTTAGTTCGTGAGTGGTTTGGAACTTGATGAGAAGCTCCATTTTAAATTGTGTTTACATCTGTGACTGCTACACACAGACACCATTGCTCTGTGAACCAAAACAAGTGTACAATCTTGAAATTATTACTCTGACAGGCTAATACATTTATTGGTGCAAGTCATTTTGCAAAGGTTGTTCAAAATGTTCTAGTTTATCATCGAAAACTAGGACCACGTCACAGTTGAAATTATTTGAATGAAGTAACTTTTGCATACTTACCAATGTAACAGCTCTTTATGTTTTGACACAGTTGATAACATTTTCTAATAAAACTATGAAAGTAACAGAAATTATCAAGTGATCAATTAAACCATTGTTAGTTTGGCTTAATGTAGTTTGATAAAACCTTTTTGAGAGCAGTGTTCAAAGACAAATAATTTATTTACAACTTATTCTTCATCAGATGTATCAAACAATGGATACCTATGACAGTGGGTGTGGACCAGGAGGTGGAAGGGACTCTCCTGATGTGTTCAAGGTATATTGAGTTAAAGATTATGTTGATTAGTTGCCTCACTTTTGAAAAATGAGTCATATGTGAGACTCTGGTAGATCTCTTTATCAGATGTTAATAAGCTGCTACTTTGTGAATATATTCCATTTTTGATTCCTTGCTGGAGGTGATGGCATCAGTATGTATGTGATACATGCTTGTAAAGATGGTAAATCACAAAGTTCATGGCAGATAAACATCATATTTGGTTTGCGGATCTGTCTTATTGAATACAGAACCCTATTCTTTTTGTGAAGTTCAAAGTTCATTTGAGGTAGACAGAGGTCAAAGTCTGAAAACCTTGCAAACACTATAACTCAAGAAGTACATCTTTGTTGAAGTTCATACTTCCTATGCAGCTCCTACCTGGGGAGAACAAGAACCCTAGTGATATTGGAAGAGGTCAACTTCTGTTCAGTTTAGTTTGTGAAGGGGTTAAATTTTCAACAATACATAGCCAGACAGGAAATCAAATCTTAAAATTATGTATTAATATTAATTTTTGTATTCCTTGTGTGAGGGCATATGTGTGTGTGTGTGTGTGTGTGTGTGTGTAGTACATAGTGGTTCAACTTCATACTTGGTATGTGGATCCACCTTAGCAAGTCCAGAAACCTAGAATTTTTTTGTGGATGTCAAAGGTTATATTAGGTCACCAGATGTAAAGTAAAAATCTTGTAAACCCTATAACTTCATAAGAAAAGCTTGGATAAATTGCAAACTCAGTATGTGGTTTCATTTTAGTCACTACAAGAACCATGTTTCATAGAGGTTAAGGTCATTTGACATCACACGAGATCCAAACTATCTAACTTTAAAATCAAAGCTTATATGAAACTCATAGTTAGTTTGTGTAAGAGGTGAAGGTTGAATGAACTTCATACTTGCTGGTAGATGTCACAGGTCATCCAAGGTCAGAAATGCAAGTCTGAAAGTATGGTAAACACGATAAATTTAAACATTAGATGAATATTGTACCCGATTTTTGGATAAATCTTATAAAGTACAAAAAGCCTACTGCTTTCTGTGGAGGTGATTTGCAGTCAGCAGAGCTCTTTCTTAAAGCTTTCTAAACAGGATGTCTCTAAAAGTAAAACTTGAATGAATTTCATTTTTGGTATGTGCATTCACTTAATTATTGCAAAGAGCTTCCCTTATGAAATGTGGCAAGGAATAACTAAGCATGTTGGCGTTCTTATTATTATCATACTGAGTTGCACTAATAAAGGATTTTAATACCTCCGTTTTCTAAATTTCAGCAAGCTGGGGTTGTAGTCCTGTCAAATGCAAATTTGGAAATTGACCGAAGAGAAGGTAATGAGAGTTCATTTTGTTTTGTTGTATTTATTAATACATCTTGAAATCAAATGCTAGTTGTCCATGCTGATTGACTTTTCTGTGAAATGAAGTAATGTGATCCAAATATAATATTGTGTGAGTAACTTGGAGATATTAGAAGTTCAAAATGGATAATTGCTGTATATTAAACCCAAAGTTGAAGCACTCTGTTTTTCTCTGTTCAGTTTATGGATGTGCCACCCCTCTAAATCCACGTCGCAGAAGGTCAACACAAGAACAGCGTAAGATTTCTTTCAGTTTTGTTTTCCAGGTTCGATAAGTTGATCTTCATGATCAATACTTCCAAAGAAGAGACATTTATTATTAAAATGTGACTTTAGGCATTAATTTGATATGTCACAGTCAAAGAAAAAATCAAATTATTTGAGCACTAGTAATGTTCCTATGGCTCTTCTTTTTTTTTTTTGATAATCAACTTTAAAATGTGCTAAAATACCGGGAATATTCCTTTAAGTCCAAATGGATGATGACATCAGCTCTTTCGTACAGGCCTAGATCATATAGTTAATCTTTTCTTTCATGAATGCAAATAACTCAGTCAAAAATTTTTTCTTTGAACTTTGTATAAACAACAGAGCATCCTTGGGTAAACTTTAACACCATCGTTCCTTGACAAATGTTTAATGAACTGCAAACATGCTATTTTAGGCCATAAAAGTCTTTACGTTTTGCTTTGGAATTTTGTGTTGGATGTAAGGAACTGACTGAATGTTGTTTTTTAGAGCTATTATATTAGTCAATGAAGCCATTTTTAATGGTGATCCTCTGATGTTTAAGGGTCATTTCTCAAAAATTAAATGTGGTAAAAAATTGCAACCTGGACTGATTACAGTTTTTTTATTGTTCAAACAGCATATCAATATTAATGTTGTGCCTCAAGACCCTCAATTCATGATGAACTGCTCTAAAGTCACCCTTCAATGAAATTCATCATTTACTGCTCTTAAAACACCCTTCAAGTAATTCATGATGTACTGCTCTAAAACACCCTTCAAGTAATTCATGATGTACTGCTCTAAAACACCCTTCAAGTAATTCATGATGTACTGCTCTAAAACACCCTTCAAGTAATTCATGATGTACTGCTCTAAAGTCATGCTTCAAGTACTTTCATGATGTACTTCTCTAAAGTCATACTTCAAGTAATTCAAGATGTACTGCTCTAAAGTCACCCTTCAAGTAATTCATGATGTACTTCTCTAAAGTCACCCTTCAAGTAATTCATGATGTACTTCTCTAAAGTCATGCTTCAAGTAATTCATCATGTACTTCTCTAAAGTCATGCTTCAAGTAATTCATGATGTACTTCTCTAAAGTCATGCTTCAAGTAATTCATGATGTTCTTCTCTAAAGTCACCCTTCAAGTAATTCATCATGTACTGCTCTAAAGTCACCCTTCAAGTAATTCATGATGTACTTCTCTAAAGTCACCCTTCAAGTAATTCATGATGTTCTTCTCTAAAGTCACCCTTCAAGTAATTCATCATGTGCTGCTCTAAAGTCATGCTTCAAGTTATTCATGATGTACTTCTCTAAAACACCCTTCAAGTAATTCATCATGTGCTGCTCTAAAGTCATGCTTCAAGTAATTCATGATGTACTTCTCTAAAGTCATGCTTCAAGTAATTCATGATGTTCTTCTCTAAAGTCACCCTTCAAGTAATTCATCATGTGCTGCTCTAAAGTCATGCTTCAAGTTATTCATGATGTACTGTTCTAAAGTCATGCTTCAAGTAGTATTGGAACTTGTAGAGAAAGAATTCATGAAGTAGTTTTACAATGAGAATTCTAGGCCCAAAATAGGGTACTGATACATACTCTACATACAGTTGCTGCACATAGACATGATGACCAGCAGTTCTTTGCTTGTTCGCGAGGTCAGAAGCTTAGAAATGCTGACTTGAGCTGTGAAGAAAGAAGCAATCGTTTTGTGAACTTACTCAGACGTAAATATGAGGAGGATGGTATCACAGATGAGAGAGTGGAAGAGCTGATAGCTATCTTCATGAGTTGCTGTCAAGGAGCAGAGGAGGCACGACGCAATGACAGGGGAAGATCTGGTGTAGGTAATCCATTGGATAATATTGATTTCATCGAAGATAGACCAGAAGATGCTGCAGTCAGATCAGACTTCAAGGAAACTTGGATTTTTGAGGAAGTTGAAATTGGGTAAGGGGCAGTGACAAATTACATGGCCATTATTTACACTGTTGAGGTATTTCCCAGATCAGCTTGTGGCTAAAACGTTGATTTTCTTCATGTTGATATTTCATTTGAGAAATCTGTCAATATTTTCAAGAGAAGTTGAAAATACCTATCATATAATTTAATGGCAGCAATGTAACTGTGCTCAGTGACCTCGATAAAAGTTTTCTATCACAGGCCTTATGTGATAAAATATGAGCTGCTATGGTTCTAGATAGTTTGCAACATTGCAAATAGAGTTGCAGTGTAGTGAACATATTTGTGCAATATGTTGGCAAATTGCTCCAAAACATAATGTTTGAGCTTTTGATACCTTACCGGAGTCAAAAAGAATCTCGGCAAGGTGATTGTGTGTGTGTGAGGAATTGGCTTGTAAACATCATACATCAAAAAGTATGTGCGAAGTGAACTTCATATTTGATATGTGGATGCACCTTATTGTGGACATGAAACCTATTCTTTTCTGTGAAGGTATTTTAGGGTCAACAGAGTGTAAAGAGAGTCTGAAACCTATTCTTTTCTGTGAAGGTCTTTTAGGGTCAACAGAGTGTAAAGTGAGTCTGAAACCTTTGTAAACATAACTCAAAAATTCATCTTGGTTTAAAATTCTTGGTATGTAGATCCCCATTATTGAGAACAAAAACCCTATTGAAATTGGTGGAGGTAAAGGTCATTTGAGGTCACTGTCTGAAGAAATGTTAGTACACCATGTTATGTACAAACGGCATGTTGGAATTGGTGGATTGTGAATACATGTCAGGTCAACACAGAACAAAACATTGTAAATAATAATTACAGAAGAAATGCCTCAAGGAACTTCAAGCTTTGCATTTTGTAGTCATTGAGGTCAACAGAGGTCACAGTCTGAAAACTGTAAGCACAACAACTCAGAAAGGTCAGCTTAGTTTCACTTAGTACTTAATAGGTAGATCGCCCTTGGTCAGCACATTAGCACTCTGGAAATTGGTGGTGGTCAAATGTCATTTGAGGTCAACAGAGGCCACATACTGAAAGCCATATAAATCAAATAACTATAAAAGTAATGATTGGATGAACCTAATACTTGCTTAATAGGTGGCTCTGCATCTTGCTGATAAGTCATAATGGTCAATAATTAAAATATAGTTCCAATGCTACTGAAGAATGTTTTTATACAACATGATGTGGCAAGGAATTACTAACCAATTGACTTTCTAGTTTGAATAATGATGTAGCTATTTAGTTACAAAGAGATCTCAATAGATAATGAATTTACATCTCTATACTGCATAATCTCATCCTGAAAATCCATGCTACTCACTTTTCAAGTTTCTCCTCTCTGTAGTGATAATGGATTTGCCCAGCAACAATTTACCATACCGAGCAGCATAACCACATGGTCTGTTAATGCAGTGGGCCTCTCAGAGCAGTATGCCATGTGTGTAGCCAGACCTTTGGAGATCTTGGTCAGAAAAGAGTTGTTTATCCAACTTCACATGCCATATTCTGTTATCCGCAAGGAACAAGTTGAAATTGTTGCTACCATCTTCAATTACTCTCCGCAAGATCAGCAGGTATATTTCAATGGTTTGAAGTAACAGTTCTAATCTATAATTGATAATTACAGTAATGAAAACTTGTATAAACAGGTCAATGTCATATGCCTTTTGTTACTTATAGTGTTCAGAAATTGCTTAATTTATTCCATTTTATTAACAGGTCCGAGTATTCTTACGAACTACAGAAAAGGTATGCTCAGAAGGAAATCCCAATGAGTACTCAGCTGAAAAGCGTATTAAAGTTACTCGAAATAATGCATCCAGTATCACATATGTGGTGATTGGCCTAGAGGTTGGGGAACATCCTATCACAGTTGCAGCGGTCTATTCAGGGACATCTGACGCAGTTGAGAAGATTCTTCGGGTGGTGGTATGTCTTTTTATGTTCTCTGTGAAGCTCAGACTTGTTGAGTAACTTAGTTCAAACTAAAGTATGCCACTCCTCAAAGCTTACAACTGAAATAGAATGCAACATACTGCATTTACAAAAACCAAGCACTACTGGCTTTGTGCAAGCCATGGTTCCTATGCTGTCTTGAAAATTGGAACAAGTAGGAAAAAGGAAATATCTCTTTTTTAGGTCTCAAGTTTTGTAGTGAAGCCTGGCAAAATAAGGACAAATTTCATTTAAATGAAGTAATGCTTCTGATATGGTATGATCTACCTAAGCAAGGGTTTTAGCAGTGTGAGATAAAGTTAGCAGCATAAATCATACTGTGGTGAATAGTAAAGGCTACAGCATGTCATTGGTCCTCACACCAAATATTACTAAATGGGGTTAGTACATATTAACACTAACTATTGTAAGGCTTACTATAGGTAACTTAACTTTTGGTCATTATTAGTGTGCAGGCTCTGGAAGACCTAGTTTTGTCTTGAAAAATGTGGAATATCATTTGCTTAAAAGGTTGGGAATGTTGGAAACCTCTTTGGTTTGTAACGAAAATGGTAATCTTTGCAACTATGATGACAAACATGTGTATTTGCATGTGAGAGACGACGTGCTTTTACGTACAACCATGGAATTCTGGATAGATTTTATGGAGCCTATTATGTTGTGAAGATCTTGTTGACATGGTGTCTTAACAACTTTGCATGCGGTTGCCCAATATTATGTATATTTCATTAACATCTGTGTAATTAGTAATGGTGTGGTTGTCATTGAAATGTTCTGTATTTGATGAGTTCTTTGAGGCAATAATGTAAGATAACAAAATGTGTATTCTCAACTTATATTCCTATCCTCCATGCTGGCTGATATAAAACCAATAATAACAAGATGTGTCTTAGACATAACTAACATAAACTACATTATAACGTGACGTCTGATTGACAGACAGGGTGAAGAGAACGAGCACGTAGCGTGCATTGGGTTTATACCCATCAACGATTACATAAGTTTGCACACAGCCAGATCTTGCACATAGACATGTATATCATGAATATTCAACATATTACACTCATTTACTGTGACTCAGTTGTTTAAAAATTTCTATTATCAAAGCATTGTATTGTCTTGTTTTTTTTTCATTTTCTGTTTTGTCCTTTTCAAATTCTTAGCCAGAGGGCATCGAAAGGTCTTTTGTTAGTTCTACAACATTAGACCCAACAGGCTCATTGAATCAACAGTTAGGGGAAGGACCACAGGCGAGAGCTAGACTCTCAGATGTTGTTGTCAATGGTAAATATTCATGGAGAGCATGAACACTCAGTTAATAGTAAACAATGGTTCATTCATACTTAGTAAAGATTCCTAAATCCTATTGGTCCATTCAGGTCAGCTGACCGTGGTTTATCCTGTGAGTAACGCACGGTAAAATTACGGGGCATCACTTTAATAAATCTTTGGTTATATGTAACCAAAAATGTTTTGTTTTATGATTTTTCCCGCACACAAATGGTAGTGTATGAATGAACGGGGTTAATCAACGGTCTAGCGTGCGTTACTCACATGATTAATGCACTCCGGGTGTTAATGCTATCGCTGGATGCACTCGGGCTCCGCTACGCTCCGCCCTCGTACATTGCTTGCATTATCCCCTGATCGTGCATTAATCCCGTGAGTAACGCACGCTAGACCGTTGATTAACCCCTTATTTAGGTATCAGCATGTCTCACACATGTTAATTCTCTGATAACTGACTCACAGATGTTCATAGAAGAAATTATAATGTTCAAGATCCTAAAGTAAGAGCTGGACACATTGATGTTCATAGAAGTACATTTTAAAGGTCAAGATCCACATGTATGGGCTATGTTCTTAGATGTTCATAGAGATAAACTGCTCAAGATCCACAGTTAAGAATACACCCACCAATGTTGTTGTCACACAGATTAATATAATGAACCTAATTGCAATAATCCATTTATAGCAAATAAGTGACACATATTCAATTGATGTACCAGATTGTAGATAACAATATTCTGAATCTCTTGTAGACATATGGCACCTCAAGGTTGAGGGAAGCTTGTTGTACATAAGTGACATCATTTCTAAACCTGTTTTGGCTTTTTTAATATATCTAATGTATGTTGTGTTTTGAAGAAATTTCCTTTTTTCCAGTGAAAAGTGCTTTAAAAATATTCTTTTGTGTAAATACAATATAAACATATTTTATTAGTATTTTTGTGTGGATTTCATCTGATATTTAGAGGTGATTCAAGCTGAAGAAAGTCGCCAGTACAACTTCTTTGACGTACGATTACCTAGTGGAGCTGTCCCAGACTCAGAAAGATGTGAAGTCAGTATCATTGGTAAGAAAACATAAGATGAAAATTCCTTTGTGAGTTACTGTATGATACCTCCTATGCATTTGAATTGTCTCTATTTGAATTGAGTAAACCTTTCTTGAGGTAGCCTTGTCGATTAATTGATAAGGTAACCATAGGTTACCATCATTTTTGATTCCATTTGCATGGCATGAAGCCTATGGAGTGTTCATATGTTATTGCATGCATTGTGTACATGGTCAAGATTTGAATTCCTTGTAAATGTTATGCTTTGATGGACCTCATACTTGATATGTACTTCTACCTTGGTAAGTACAAGAACACTTTGATTTGTGAGTAGGTCAAAGGTCCATATAGGTCAGAGTCTGAAATCCTTGAAAACATGAAAGCTGCAAAAGTTAAGATTGGTTGAACCTCTAACTTGGTATGTATTTCTACCTTAGTACAAATCCCTGAAGTTAAGATTAGTTGAAACTCTAACTTGGTATGTATTTCTACCTTAGTACAAATCCCTGTCAACTTTTGTGGTCAACATTCAACTCAGGTCACATTCTGTAAACTTTGGAAACTTTACAATTTCATAATCAAAGCTTGGATAAATAACACACATTGCGTGTGAATCCAACGGTATGAAAACAAGAATCGTATTGTTTTCTGTAGAATTTTGAGATCATTTGAGATCTACCAAGGTAAAAGACTGAAAACCTTATTTACAAGAAAACCTCAGTATTAAAATAGTATTTTTCTATAGATGCCAAAAGTCATTTGAATAACAGAAGTCAAAAGTACAAAAATTATGTAAAGATGGTTACATTGTTGATGAAGTTGATCTGAAGGTCCACATGAGTGCAATACCCTTGTTGATTCACTATAATGGTGCTTTAAATGTGATGATATTGTCTAAAGTGTTATAGTCCATATTTTTAGATGAAATGTTGTCAGGAATCACTAAGCCTCTTTTCTGTCTGATTTTAGCTTGTGGTGATAACTGCCAAATTTGTGCAGGGCTTTAAATGCCATTTATGCTTTAAATGCCACTATTTTCCTGCAGGCAGTGTACTTGGACCAGTCATAACTGCAGTTATTGATGGATTGGAATCTTTGCTAGCCTTGCCACGAGGCTGTGGAGAGCAGACAATGATATATATGGCTCCAAACGTGTATGTGTTACGTTACTTGACCAGAGTTGATCAGAGCACAGAATCTCTGGAAGCCAAGGCTACTCACAATATCGAAGAAGGTTTGTGAATTACATATTTTATATTGTGTGAAACAATTGCATCAAAATTGGTTCTCCAGTACTCCCTATGGACAACCAAATATTTGCAATGCTAGTTAGTTTAGTTTAGACTGCACAGCATACTCCAGATGAGGCCTAACCAACTGCTGATAAAGCATAACTACTATACTCCAGATGAGGCCTAACCAACTGCTGATAAAGCATAACTACTATATGTTCTCTTTCAGAAAACTGAAGTTCCTCTTGATCATACCTAAACCCTATTACCTCTTTTAGCAGCTTCAAGACAATATTTGGAAGGTTGCAAAGATGAGTCAATGTAGATACCTAGGTCTCTTTCAACCAAGACCTCCTGTAACTACACACCATTTAGATTGTAGGTATATTTTTGGTTAATACTACCAATATGCATCACCTTGCATTTATCAATATTAAAAAGCATTTGCCATCCCTGAGACCAGGAAAAACCTAATCCAAATCTGTTTGAAATTTCTCAGAATCGCTTTTTGGAAAAGACCTCACAATACAATTTGCTGTCATCAGCAAACTTCTTTGCTATACACAAAATATCTCTATCAATGTCATTTATATAGGCAACAAACAACAAGGGACCCAAAACAGACCCTTGTGGAACCCCCACTAGTAACGTCCTGCCAAAAAGAAGCCCTCTTCCACCCTCTTTTTCCTATTACCAAGCCAATTCCCGATCCAAGACAGTAAATTCCCATTGACACGCACACTCGTCAGCCGAAGTGAAAGATGCTGGTAGGGAACTTTATCAAAGGCCTTCTGGAACACAGCATCTACAGATTTCTGCCTAATTATTTAGCCAGATTGTTACATCTTCCATAAACTCAAGAATATTAGTGAGACAAGACTTTTTTTTGACAAAAGCCATATTGAGACTCTGATCAAAGACTGACTACTGAAGTGACAGACCAAAGACTTTTTTAACAATGGACTCATTGACCTTACAAACAACACTAGTGAGACTAACAGGCCTATAATAACAGGGCTTAGACTTATCACCCTTCTTGAAAATTGGGGTAATATTAGCACATCTCCAGTCCTTAGGTACATAACCTTCATTCATATATTTACTAAAAAACAATGAGAGTGGAATGCAGAAATGGTGTGCAAAAGTCTTCAACAAATACGGATGGATTGCATCAGGTCCAGAAGCTTTAGAAACATTTAGACGAAGCAGCTCCTTTAAGACAACCTCATCCTAATATAAGACCGTTTTCAGTTTAGGATCATCACTTCCCCTGAAAATCTGGAATACTACTCATATCTTACCCTGTAAAAAAACGACACAAAATAGTTGTTCAAAAGATCTGCAAGATCCTGACTATCAGTAACTATATTATCAGCCTGTGGTGCCCTAAGAGAAACAATTGCATCTTTAACTTTCTGCTTTGACCTGACATAAGAAAAGAAGGCCTTTGGGTTATCCTTAATATTTAAGGCAATGTTATTTTCGAACTTCAATTTTGCATCAGAGACTAAGCATTCTACCTTCCGCTGCTGAATTTGAACTTGGCCAAATGAGATTCAAAGTTAGTCCTCCTAAACAGCTTCCACGTTCTACGTTTTTGCCTAATTACACATCTAACTTTCTTATCCATCCAGGAATGCATACTGCTTTTACGACAAATATTCTCCCACGGAACATGATTTGCCATGATGACCTTTAAGTTCTCAGCTAAACAAATCCAAGACTGAGAAGCACTCATATCTCTAAACAAATTAATCCAATCTGTACCATTTAGTAAAGTTTCAATGGCTTCTGTATCTGATCTCAAAAAATCAGGGACTTTTCCCTTACTAGCAGAATTTACAACCTTGCAAACACATCAAAAGCTATTATATTATGATCGCTACAGTAGTTCCTAGTTTACCTAGACCCGTCAAATCAACAACTTTGCTTGGATCAAAACTCAAGACAAGATCCAGAATGTTATCCCCCCCCCTAGTAGGGAAAGTAACATGCTGATGTAAAAAGCAATCATGCACAACATCTAGAAAGTAACTACCCTTCCTACTACTGGAACCATCTATCCAATTAATGTCAGGAAAATTAAAGTCGCCCATTATAACAACATCACCTTTAGCAGCCTCTCTAATTGAATCAAACAGCAAGACATTGTTATCTTCGCTGCTCTTAGGAGAACGTTAAACAACATTAATAGTTATAACATCACTGGACCTCTTGGAGTGGACAACTCTCACAAGACAGAATTTACAAAAGAACCTTGCAACTGAGACTTCTCAATGATTACACTATCATCCCTAATATACAGTAACCCCCTCCCCCTCCCTGCCAATACCAGTATGAATACCCCTCCTGTCTTGACGATACACAACATACCCTGGGTAAGAAACCTCAGCACTATCAATGTCCTCCCTTAACCAAGATTCTGTGATACCAAACACATCAGGTTTCAGTACAGAAAAGTAATTCAGATGTAATATTGAGGATGATATGTGAAAACATAAAGTTGGTCACATTACTACTGTACGTGCTATTTGCTACTGTAGTTCTTATAATGGTCTCTGTGCCATCCCTTTATAAAAAGTCTAAGAATATTTATTGCCCACACATAAGGTGTGTTTTAATGAACTAAAGTAGATTTATTGGTGTTCATTAAAAAAAATTCTACTCTGCCTGTAGCATTTATGCATTTATGGAAATACTTTTTGTTCTTGGTGGGTTAGGTCAAGAGATATCTTTGTTTGATAACAGAAACAATAGGGGAATGTCTGATCTGATAAACATTTGAATTACTATGCACTAATGTACTACATAAAGTTAGTTGCAGTACTACATGTCATTTGCCCTACCTTTAACAATCTATAGTAGTGCTTGGACCATGTTGCTCTTTGTGAAGGTCACTATTCATTTGAGGTCAACAGAGGTCAAAGTGTTTAAAAACCTATTGAAGTTTGCATTACATGTTTTCTTATATATTTTGGCAAGAAATCACTAAGTCTGTTGAACTTTGTGGTGCAGAGCATATCATTGCACACTGCTTAGAATAGTTACAAGTAGAAAGTGCGTATCATTAGCTACTGAAGTATAATTGCTGCAGTAATTGTGACTGTCAGGAGTTAATTTGATCTGATTGTATATTTTGATTTTGCATTAGGTATCATGAGAGAGATGACACACAGACATGCAGATGGTTCTTTCTCTGTTTGGGGCACCAATCCCAACTATCCAAGCAGCACTTGGTCAGTAAAAAGATGAGTTTCTTCTCACTGCAAAATATGTTCACCAAAACAGACATTGTTGCCCAATTTGTTGCTGTGCAATATATATTCTGCTGACACCCTTTCCACTTAAGCCACACCACGATCCAAGTGAAATGACAAGGCATGTCATAATAGCTTGGTCAGAGTTCAATGTAACGGCAGTGAGTGTATCTGTGTATATAGCCTGCTGAATTTGTTTTGACTTTGAACAACTTATCATTCTGTCTGTTATCATATTAGTTCAACTTAATATTTCAAGGATATTGCTAAATACCATCTTATCAGTTGGAGTCATCCTCAGTTGTTAAAATGCATCATATCTTGATAAGATTAAATGTACCCAATCTATTTCTTATGCATGTTTTCTTGAACCCTCAGGCTTACTGCATTTGTCAATAAAGTTTTCTGTCATGCTAGTGAATTTGCATTTGTGGATAACAAGGTGACCTGTAAAGCCATTGAATGGCTGATTGATCCTGATCACCAGAGAGACGATGGTGCTTTTAGGGAGACTTACAGAGTTCACCACAGAGAGATGACAGTAAGTTCAAAGAGAAATGGTCAGTCGTTCATAAAATGTATGTTATGCATTTTAAATAGTGCCTTTAGCTAATGAGATAACAATGCCCTCAATTGTCATTTTAAGTGTCCACACTCATGTGAGAGGACTATTGGTGTCCTTAGCTAATGAGATAACAATGCCCTCTATTGTCATTTTAAGTGTCCACACTCAGGTGAGAGGACCATTGGTGTCCTTAGCTAATGAGATAACAATGCACTCAATTGTCATTGTAAGTGTCCACACTCAGGTGAGAGGACCATTGGTGTCCTAAACTAATGAGATAACAATGCCCTCAATTGTCACTTTAACTGTCCACACTCAGGTGAGAGGACCATTGGTGTCCTAAGCTAATGAGATAAAACTGCCCTCAATTGTCATTGTAAGTGTCCACACCCAGGTGAGAGGACCATTGGTGTCCTAAGCTAATGAGATAAAACTGCCCTCAATTGCCATTTGAAGTGTCCACACTCAGGTGGGAGGACATTTGGTGTCCTAAGCTAATGAGATAACAATGCCCTCAATTGTCATTTTAAGTGTCCACACTCAGGTGAGGGGACCATTGGTGTCCTAAGCTAATGAGATAACAATGCCCTCAATTGTTATTTTAAGTGTCCACACTCAGGTGAGAGGACCATTGGTGTCCTTAGCTAATGAGATAACAATGCCCTGAATTGTCATTTTACGTGTCCACACTCAGGTGAGAGGACCATTGGTGTCCTTAGCTAATGAGATAAAACTGCCCTCAATTGTCATTGTAAGTGTCCACACTCATGTGAGAGGACCATCGGTGTCCTTAGCTAATGAGATAACAATGCTCTCTATTGTCATTTTAAGTGTCCACTCATGTGAGAGGACCATTGGTGTCCTAAGCTAATGAGATAACAATGCACTCAATTGTCATTTTAAGTGTCCACACCCAGGTGAGAGGACCATTGGTGTCCTTAGCTAATGAGATAAAACTGCCCTCAATTGCCATTTTAAGTGTCCACACTCAGGTGAGAGGACAATTGGTGTCCTAAGCTAATGAGATAACAATGCCCTCAATTGTCATTTTAAGTGTCCACACTCAGGTGAGAGGACAATTTGTGTCCTAAGCTAATGAGATAACATTGCCCTCAATTGTCATTTTAAGTGTCCACACCCAGGTGAGAGGACCATCGATTATTACATTGCAAAAGAATTTGCAGCCATTTGTAACATTTTTGTAACATAAGTTCTATGTAACTATCTGCATGTATGATGCTGGGTGCCAGCATGACATCAAAAGTAAAGGTTGTAACATAAGTTCTATGTTACTATCTGCATGTATTATGCTGGGTGCCAGCATGACATCAAAAGTGAAGGTCAAACTGTGAGAGAATCTTTGGATTAAATCATAACCTGCTTAAAGATAAAGTTAATATGGCTGCTAGGAAGGAATTTGAGAGGTTACTCAATAACATTCAGAGAAATGAAGGACACCCACTCCATTGTGCAATAAACTCTCTGTGCAATAAGACAAACTACAATTTGAGGAATGCTGCAATAACTCCCAGATTCAGGATTGAACTTTATAGGAATTCTTTTGTTTATAGGGTGTCCATGTTCATACAGCATGGTGCTTTAGAACCATTGTTGTGATGTGTTATGTCTAGTATTTACTATTTTATATCTTTATCATAATTTTATTTATTTATTTTCCTATTTATAAATTTTTAATGATTTATACTGGAAATAAAGAATTGAATTGAATTAAAGGTTGTAACATAAGTTCTATGTTACTATCTGCATGTATGATGCTGGTTGCCAGTATGACATCAAAAGTAAAGGTTGTAACATATAGGTCAAATATTTATATTCAGGAACGGAGTCTGGTTTAAGCCGGGTTGCATTGGTAGGAGGTCAAGCAATATGTAATCTTAGACTGCTTCCCAGTCACTTTTTTTTCAATTTCACTTTATTTTTATGCTTGCAAACCTATGATAGCAATGTTGACAGTTTCACAGTACCTGCTGTGGCAAATCAGAACACATAATAAGATATTCTGAAACCTTCCTGTTGTCACTGTGGATCTATGTATCAGTTTACACAGTAGTTAATTTACCAAATACCAGAATCGGGTGCCTTAGCTAATAAGATAACACCGACCTCAGTTGTCTTTTTATATGTCCACACTCAGGTTCCACTAACAAACATAGCCGAATACTACTACATAATGTAAATTGAAGCCTCAACAAGTGACTTGGCACAGTAAAGAGTTTTAAGAAGACGGATTTTAACATTTAGTTTTATGTATCATGAATGTGTGGTCTAACAGTGTGACATTGCAGTTTCATCCTCATTATTGAAGTTTCTTTGCTTTGTATGTACTTTAATTTTAGTAACGCTTTTGTTCTCTTTCAGGGAGGTGTTCAGGGAGATGCTACTCTTACTGCCTTTGTCTTGATTTCCATCCATGAATGTGAATGTGTTACTTTGGTGAGATTCACCATGTCCTTCTCCTCTGCCTTAAGTCATGTCTGAAGATGATTTTAGTGCATTATTAACACATTGTTCCATTATTCGCAGCCTTCAAGTACTATGGACACCTAGCCAATTTGCCCTATATTCAGTACATTGTTGTCATTGTGTAAGAAAATCTCATTCAAAATCTGTTGAAATGTTTTGATTAGCCTTTCCAAGAGGTACACATTTGAAATTTGATAAAATTGGGAAACTCAGACATGTGCAAACTATGATGTGGAGTGTTGTGCTCATCAAACTTTCTTATTTAGGCCTTACTAGGCTAACCCCCTAATTACAAGCCCACATATAACATATGAATAATGTGATGTTCCTTTTTGATTCCTTGCTGAAAGCAAAGGAACCTATGTATTCAGGTTGGTGTGTGTGTGTGCATGTATGCGTTTGTTTTTCTATCTGACCGAGGACTTGAACAAAAGAATTCCAGGTCCTCGGTTGTGATTTCTAAAGAATCACCACGTCCTCGGAAGGATTCTATTGTATGGGGTATTGTTAAGGTTAGGGTACGTGGATTTGAACAATGGAAAATGCAATGGGGTCCTCGGTCTGAATGTAATACAAACGTGTGTGTGTGTGCGTTTGTTTTGTATTCTGACTGAGGACTTGAACAAAAGAATTCCAGGTCCTCGGTTGTGATTTCTAAAGAATCACCACGTCCTCGGAAGAATTCTATTGTATGAGGTATTGTTAGGGTTAGGGTACGTGGATTTGAACAATGGAAAATACAATGGGGTCCTTGGTTGGAATGTAATACAAACATGTGTGTGTGTGTGTGATGCTTTAGCTTGTATGCACGTTAACTCAACAAGGGAATTGCCGATCACTACCATACTTGGTGTGTGGGTGGCCCATAGTGACTAGATGAACCCTATTGATTTTGGTGCCGGCAAAGGTTACCAAAGGTCAGTTAGATGCCAAAAACCAATATATTAAAAACAGCAATAACTCCCATTGACAGGGTCAGACATGGTTGATATTTTGGGAGTAGTTGTGAATGGGGTAAGGGGTCGTTTCCAAACATAACAGTAATGTGATCGAAGGTCAACAAAGGTCAATTAATGATAAAAAACTAGAATTTTTACGATAACTTGATAACGAAATGTCCGTTAGGGTTGGGAGTTGCTTCAATGTAATCCAATTGTCAACCCGCATCTGAGTGACCCTTGACCTCAATTTGACCTCTGGTGACCTTTACATGTTTTTTGGGATTTTTACAGTTTTGATGCTATTTTCAGATGTCAAAGGTACCTTCTGATCATAAATGTCAATAGGTTGACCCTGTGTGACCTTTTTGTGCAAAGTTATATGGGGTCAAAGTTTTTCGGTCGGAGTTAGGATGGCTGTACAGACTTGTCGTTTTGTTTTTTGGAATACCTTTTGATCATAAATGTCAATAGGTTGACCCCCATGTGACCTTCGTGTGCGAAGTTATACGAGGTCAAAGTTAAAAAATATTAATGAGGTCACGGGTCAAACATGAAAAACTCCAAATTGCAATAACTTGGCTACTATTTATTGGAATTTTGTCAAACTTGGTATGATGATATTGGTAGATAGTCTTCACACACTGATGTGTGTTGCAATTGATATCATGCATATTTATGAGGGGGGGGGCTTAGCAATATTTCATTATGAAAAGTTTGTATGCATGATAACTCAACAAGGGAATGATCAATCATTACCATTCTTGGTGGGTGGATGGCCCATAGTGAGTAGATGAATCCTGTTGATTTTGGTGCTCATATCATGAATATTAATGAGGTCATGGGGTCAAACGTGATATACTCCAAATTGCAAGTACTTGGCTACTATTACTAGTCGGAATTTCGTCAAACTTGGTATGATGTTAATGGTAGATAGTCTTCACACACTGATGTGTGTTGCAATTAATATCATGCATATTTATGAGGGGGGGGGCTTAGCAATATTTCGTTATGAAAAGTTTGTATGCATGATAACTCAACAAGGGAATGATCAATCATTACCATTCTTGGTGGGTGGGTGGCCCATAGTGAGTAGATGAATCCTGTTGATTTTGGTGCTCATATCATGAATATTAATGAGGTCATGGGGTCAAACGTGATATACTCCAAATTGCAAGTACTTGGCTACTATTACTAGTCGGAATTTCGTCAAACTTGGTATGATGTTAATGGTAGATAGTCTTCACACACTGATGTGTGTTGCAATTAATATCATGCATATTTATGAGGGGGGGGCTTAGCAATATTTCGTTATGAAAAGTTTGTATGCATGATAACTCAACAAGGGAATGATCAATCATTACCATTCTTGGTGGGTGGGTGGCCCATAGTGAGTAGATGAATCCTGTTGATTTTGGTGCTCATATCATGAATATTAATGAGGTCATGGGGTCAAACGTGATATACTCCAAATTGCAAGTACTTGGCTACTATTACTAGTCGGAATTTCGTCAAACTTGGTATGATGTTAATGGTAGATAGTCTTCACACACTGATGTGTGTTGCAATTGATATCAGGGCTTAGCATTACTTTGGCAACAAAAGTTTGTGTGCATAAGTTGCTGTTGTTGTATTAGGGCTTTGTTAGAAATTTCCCTATGAATGGAACTAATGAACAGCAGCAAGGAACCATGAAATGTTTTCATTCTGGTTTCAAAGAAGACAATAAAATATTCCAAAAATTGCATTAGGCCATAAACTTGTGTCCAGTGTCCTTGTCACAAAGGTTGTGAAAACAAAGGGACGAGGTCATAGAAAATTAAGCAGTCACTCCCTTTGCATCATAAATGTGCATAATTAGCTAATGTTTATTCAAAAGTGAAACCAGCATTAAGAGAATACTTGTAAAATGGTCAATTTTTATTTGAGTTGCAGCTATTTTCATGGTTTCTAATGCCTTTTAGAGTGATTTAGGACAATGCTGTTCATAGGTGTCCATAGACCTTTAAGCATTTTAATACCGCAGTTGGTTTAATGTGTTTCATTTAAGATTAATTTTATATAGGAGTTGAATATTGAGCCCCCCCTTTTACAATTTCATTAGATAAAGTAAACTTTGTGTTTGGTAACAGTGAAACAAATTCTGCTGATAGCTAGTGTTTTGAACAGGGCCTGCACAAATACAAACAGTTAGGAATTTCATCCTAAGGTTTTTTTTGTACCGTTAAATGCCATGTGCTATTATTTGGTTACTGGGTGTGAAACATATTATTATTATTTTATCAGGAGAAGTTTGTTGTTGAACAATTACTTCATGAAAAGATTTCACCAACTTTTTTAAAAGATCCTGTGTAATTATCTGCAGGAAAGACAATTAAGTATCAAACTATGACCATGTAAATCATGGTTTTGATGAATGAACATTCATCAACACCATTACTTCCATCGTAAGTACAACAGGAACATCTTATCAGGAATGTAAAAAATATCCAATGGAGTGGGAATGAACTAAGACACTCTTTTGAGCTTGAAAATGTGCTCACTCCCTAAACGAGAATAATTCTTGTATAAAATAATCTACAATTTATTTTAGACAAGAAAACAAAATACAAAACCAGGACGACAAAACAACAACAATTAACAGCAAATTCTTCCCATGTAGGAGAGCATTACCTTATAAGAAGTGAAATCCATGTGCCATATTGTACATTAACCTGTGATCTTGCTGCCATTTAACTCAATAGACGGACAGAATTGAGGAATCCACCAGACGTGCTAAGGCATTTTTGGAAGGTGAACTGAGAAACCTTAACAGACCATATGCTCTTGCTATTGTTACATATGCCTTAGCATTGGTTCAGAGTGCTGAAAGACACAGTGCAAACTTGCTTTTGAAATCAATGGATACTTACGATGAAGGTAAAGTGTGATCATCATTGCAACATCCAATCGCTTTTCTTTGCTTGATAGCTTCTTGACCAGTAGCCCATACCTGAACATACCTTTGCGGTAGATAAACTGCATAGCAATGGTTATAGGAAACTGTTGCTTGGTAGAATGAAACTCTATTATCTAGTGTTTGTTGGGAGTAGTAGACACTAGTGTTTGTTGGAAGAAGTAGATGCTATGACTCTAGTGTTTGTTTGGAGAAGTAGAGGCTGTGAAACTAGTGTTTGTTGGGAGTAGTAGAGGCTGTGACACTAGTGTTTGTTGGGAGTAGTAGAGGCTGTGACACTAGTGTTTGTTTGGAGAAGTAGAGGCTGTGAAACTAGTGTTTGTTGGGAGTAGTAGAGGCTGTGACTCTAGTGTTTGTTGGGAGTATTAAAGGCTGTGACTCTAGTGTTTGTTTGGAGAAGTAGAGGCTGTGAAACTAGTGTTTGTTGGGAGTAGTAGAGGCTGTGACACTAGTGTTTGTTGGGAGTAGTAGATGCTGTGACTCTAGTGTTTGTTTGGAGAAGTAGAGGCTGTGAAACTAGTGTTTGTTGGGAGTAGTAGAGGCTGTGACTCTAGTGTTTGTTGGGAGTATTAAAGGCTGTGACTCTAGTGTTTGTTTGGAGAAGTAGAGGCTGTGAAACTAGTGTTTGTTGGGAGTAGTAGAGGCTGTGACACTAGTGTTTGTTGGGAGTAGTAGAGGCTGTGAAACAAGTGTTTGTTTGGAGAAGTAGAGGCTGTGAAACAAGTGTTGTTGGGAGTAGTAGAGGCTGTAACACTAGTGTTTGTTTGGAGAAGTAGAGGCTGACACTAGTGTTTGTTGGGAGTAGTAGAGGCTGTGACACTAGTGTTTGTTGGGAGTAGTAGAGGCTGTGACTCTTGAATCAGCAAGTCTTTGCATGAAAGAGAGGCCCAGAATCTGAATATGTTCTCAAGGAATTACACATAAAATTGTAAAATTTCTGTTCTAATATTTATACTGTTAGCTAAATTGGCTTTCCAAATTTTATATCATGGCAATGCATCTATGATGTATGCAAACTTATGTCCAATTCCGTAGAAAGGCTATTGCACACACAGTGTATATATAAATCATCACAGAAACATTTCTATGTTTATCTTGTCAGAGACTTCATTAATTGATAAAACCATTGGGCTTTTCAATTGCAAATTTTCTCAGTGTTTGTATCAACATTCTGTGTAGCTTTCAATCTTTGTACATTTTTGCAAGTGTCACCCTTTTTTTTTTGTTTCATTGCCAGCATTCTTCAGATCTATACATTTCAACTTTATTTGTATTTCATCATCTTTTCATCATACCTTTTCAAATTTCTTTGTGTCTGTTTATTGTCATGTTCCATTGTGTCTGTTCATTGTCAACTATTTCTTGTCTTTACTTGGTCAATTTCTTTGCAATTTGTTCAGTGTTAACTTTCTTTATGTCTGAGCTTTGCCAACATTTCTGGGGGTTTCATGCTAAACTTTCTTTCTTTTGTACATTGTCAAATTTGTATTTGAATATTTCAATTTTCTTTATGTTTGTACAATGTCACATTACTGGAGTTTGTACGTTGTCAAGTTTCTTTCTTTACGTTGTGCACTTGCTTTATGTGTTTGCATTGCTCTTTCCAGAAACTGGTCTCCGCTATTGGACAGCAGATGCATCCAGCTTATCTGAAAATTCAAAGCCTTACTGGTATAGAGTACGCCCATCTGCTATCTCTGTTGAGACAACTGGCTATGCTCTCTTGGCCCAATTAGCCCTTGGGGATGTCACCTACAGCCATTCAATAGTCAAGTGGTTGTCCAAGCAACAGAATTATGGAGGTGGATTTGCCTCTACCCAGGTAGACTATAGTAGTAGACCATAATATTTCTTGCTTTTTGTTGATTTAAGGATACAAAGGGAACATGTTTGTGTAAGATCAGCAAGATTAACAGAAGAATGCATGTGTTCAAGGCTGTCATGCTTTCATTTAAGCATTGGAAAGGACATCAAGTGTTTTTAAATATTTGGTTACAAAGAGACCTTACTCCCATATGCAGGGTCACCATTGTTGAGGCATTAGGCCTTCCTCAATTGGTGTTCCTTTTCCTGATTTCCTGCATATTTCCTCCATATTTACTCAAAAGTCTTCAACCTCTCACTTTTCATTTGATCTGGGCTGGTAGACCTGACAATGTTAAACGTAGCATGTTGAATGGGCCTTATAATTAAGGGGTTAGAGGGCTACACACATTTAAAGTTTTATTTGTAAATTGTTTTGATCTGTATGTTCATGTAAGTATGAGAGCTTTTCTTTTACAGTGTAACATGGAGTCTAATGATATTCAGAACACTTTCATTCAAATACTACGGGTTCCTAGCCAATTTGGAAAACACATAAAACATATACAAACTATGATGTGGAGTGTTGCACTCAATGTTTATGATTTGAGCCCTTTATACGTTAACCCATCCAAGCCCACATATATCATAGGAATAATGTGATGTTCCTCTTTTCAAGGAAGACAATAAAATATTTAACAAAATCCCCTAAGGCCACAAACCTGTGTTCAGTGTCCTTGAAGCAAAGGTTGTGAAATAAAGGATTAACAAAACAGAAAATTAGGCATTCACTCTCTTTACATCATCAATGTGCATAATTAGCTAATGTTTATTCATAAATAAAGCTAGAATTAAGAAAGACTTGTAAAATGGTCAATTATTGATGCATTTTGATGGGGTTCAGCTATTTTCATGATTTCTAATGCCTATTAGGGTGATTAGGACAATGTTGTTCATAAGTGTCCGTAGACCTTGAAGGATGTCTTTCCTGGTCCCATCTCTCATTGAAAATGATCAACAATTTCAAGTAACGTCAATCATTATTTTTCTCAAAGTCTGCATAACAGATCCAAACGTTCTCAATTAATAAGAATTTAACAGTCTTTACTTACTTCTCCAGCGGCAATTGAGAAAGTTTATTAGGTCCTAGATTTTGGTATAAATGAACAAGATTGGAGAAACATATTTCAGTCACCATTCTGATGCCGTAATAGATAACAAAATCTATTATTTTCAGATTTGTTTCAGTCAACAAATTCTTTGCACAAATAGTTTTCTTGTTCATATTAAGAAATGTGATAATGCATTATGTTCCTTCTGTAATTTACATGAAGAAACAATAACTCTTTTGTTTGTGAAATTATTTCTAAGGACATTTTGGGTGTTGATCAAGCAGTATTTGGTTGTCAATTTCTTTCTCATAAGGAGACTTCATTTTCGGGTATAAGTTTCTCTTAGAGCAGCCTTAAAACTTTTGATTTTTAACGTAAAATATTATATTTTTGGTAAAAAAAATAAAAAGAAGAGAGAATTGCAACAAGTTTGCACAAAATTTCTTTTACAAGTGGAAAATACAATTTCATCAAATGTACACTGTACACAGTTGAGTCTAATACAAAGTTTATAGTCTTATATAAATAATAAGCAATTAAAATCAGCATTAGCTTCTTGCTTGTCTTTATAAATGATAAGCAATTAAAATCAGCATTAGCTTCTTGCTTGTCTTTATAAATAATAAGCAATTAAAATCAGCATTAGCTTCTTGCTTGTCTTTATAAATGATAAGCAATTAAAATCAGCATTAGCTTCTTGCTTGTCTTTATAAATGATAAGCAATTAAAATCAGCATTAGCTTCTTGCTTGTCTTTATAAATGATAAGCAATTAAAATCAGCATTAGGTTCTTGCTTGTCTTTATAAATGATAAGCAATTAAAATCAGCATTAGGTTCTTGCTTGTCTTTATAAATGATAAGCAATTAAAATCAGCATTAGGTTCTTGCTTGTCTTTATAAATGATAAGCAATTAAAATCAGCATTAGGTTCTTGCTTGTCTTTATAAATGATAAGCAATTAAAATCAGCATTAGCTTCTTGCTTGTCTTTATAAATGATAAGCAATTAAAATCAGCATTAGGTTCTTGCTTGTCTTTATAAATGATAAGCAATTAAAATCAGCATTAGGTTCTTGCTTGTCTTTATAAATGATAAACAATTAAAATCAGCATTAGCTTCTTGCTTGTCTTTATAAATGATAAGCAATTAAAATCAGCATTAGGTTCTTGCTTGTCTTTATAAATGATAAGCAATTAAAATCAGCATTAGGTTCTTGCTTGTCTTTATAAATGATAAGCAATTAAAATCAGCATTAGCTTCTTGCTTGTCTTTATAAATGATAAGCAATTAAAATCAGCATTAGCTTCTTGCTTGTCTTTATAAATGATAAGCAATTAAAATCAGCATTAGCTTCTTGCTTGTCTTTATAAATGATAAGCAATTAAAATCAGCATTAGGTTCTTGCTTGTCTTTATAAATAATAAGCAATTAAAATCAGCATTAGGTTCTTGCTTGTCTTTATAAATAATAAGCAATTAAAATCAGCATTAGCTTCTTGCTTGTCTTTATAAATGATAAACAATTAAAATCAGCATTAGCTTCTTGCTTGTCTTTATAAATGATAAGCAATTAAAATCAGCATTAGGTTCTTGCTTGTCTTTATAAATGATAAGCAATTAAAATCAGCATTAGGTTCTTGCTTGTCTTTATAAATGATAAGCAATTAAAATCAGCATTAGGTTCTTGCTTGTCTTTATAAATGATAAGCAATTAAAATCAGCATTAGGTTCTTGCTTGTCTTTATAAATAATAAGCAATTAAAATCAGCATTAGCTTCTTGCTTGTCTTTATAAATGATAAACAATTAAAATCAGCATTAGGTTCTTGCTTGTCTTTATAAATGATAAGCAATTAAAATCAGCATTAGCTTCTTGCTTGTCTTTATAAATGATAAGCAATTAAAATCAGCATTAGCTTCTTGCTTGTCTTTATAAATGATAAGCAATTAAAATCAGCATTAGCTTCTTGCTTGTCTTTATAAATGATAAGCAATTAAAATCAGCATTAGGTTCTTGCTTGTCTTTATAAATAATAAGCAATTAAAATCAGCATTAGCTTCTTGCTTGTCTTTATAAATGATAAACAATTAAAATCAGCATTAGGTTCTTGCTTGTCTTTATAAATGATAAGCAATTAAAATCAGCATTAGGTTCTTGCTTGTCTTTATAAATGATAAGCAATTAAAATCAGCATTAGGTTCTTGCTTGTCTTTATAAATGATAAGCAATTAAAATCAGCATTAGGTTCTTGCTTGTCTTTATAAATGATAAGCAATTAAAATCAGCATTAGCTTCTTGCTTGTCTTTATAAATGATAAGCAATTAAAATCAGCATTAGGTTCTTGCTTGTCTTTATAAATGATAAGCAATTAAAATCAGCATTAGCTTCTTGCTTGTCTTTATAAATGATAAACAATTAAAATCAGCATTAGGTTCTTGCTTGTCTTTATAAATGATAAGCAATTAAAATCAGCATTAGGTTCTTGCTTGTCTTTATAAATGATAAGCAATTAAAATCAGCATTAGGTTCTTGCTTGTCTTTATAAATGATAAACAATTAAAATCAGCATTAGCTTCTTGCTTGTCTTTATAAATGATAAGCAATTAAAATCAGCATTAGGTTCTTGCTTGTCTTTATTCACTAATGTCTTTCATTCCTGGGTTCTTGCTTGTTATCTAAGTTATGTAAATTTTCCTTTTCTTTTTGCCAGTTTGAAAAGACTTTACTTGGATGTACAAAAGATATGCAAAGATGATGTGAATAAAAAGATGTAAAAGTATTTGAGCTAGGCCAATGACTTTCTTTCAAGTAATTTCCTTTTTTATCAGCTGCTTCCATCAGCATTCTGATGTTCTTGCTTGAAGTTGCAGTTGATGTACAAGGGTTATATCACTTTAGTAATGTGCTGGTTTGCCTCAGAGGAGGTCAGATGTGGCCTTTGATATGTAAATTCATGTTTTCCTTCCAAAGGTTAAATAGAAAACTCTGTTGTGCTCCTTTGTTGCAGGATACAACCATAGCACTGCAAGCCCTCTCAGAGTATGCTGTTCTGAATGATGAAGGTGAAATAGACATGCGTTGTTTCGTTCAACAAGGGGATGACTATAGAGAAGACTTCCACTTCACAAGTGAAAATGCTTTGGTCCAAAGGCATGCCACAGTGAGTTATGTGAAATGTATTGGATAAGCAAACTTAATACCAAACTTGATTCTGTCTCATTCCATTGGTGCTTTAATTAGCCAGATGGTCTCCAAACTTTTGAAAATAACCTTAAAAATGTGGACAAACATAGCCATGTTTCTTAGTTTTGGGCATATTTGATTAATGTCTACATAATCTGGATACAAACACTCCAAACAAAATTTGGAGTGTTAGCTCAGTGGTTAACGCAGGTGCCTTTCAATCATAAGGTCCCCGGTTCAAGTCACTCTCAGATTAATGTATGTCGTCCAGTTACATTGTTGTTGACAATTAACAATTCATAATCATAGACGTTAAATATGAATGTAAGAGACTGACTTTGGTCAGCTTGCTTGATAAGCGAATGATGGCTTCTTTGCCAGTTCCTGCTGCCAGGAGGATCTAATATACAATAATCAATTGGTTATACTACACAATTGTTCTGTGTGAATGTCTCATCAATGACTCTGTTTTTTGCTTTCTATAAATGTGATTTGACAATTGGCGGGTGTTGACATGGCTGTGTATCAGCATTATCAATTTACTGGAAGATATTCTGACTTGGGAGTGACCCTTGATAGGCCAGAATTGCAAATATGGAATATTCCTTGTAAATAAATTAAAATAACAGAAATGGAAACATCAAGGAAATACTTTGACTTTATAAATTCATTAACCAAATGTTTTTCTTCTAGCCTCCAGTGAATGGCTCACTGGAAGTACGATCAGTAGGAAGAGGAACAGGTAAACTCAATGTGAGTATCTTCAAATAATATAGCTGCCAACTTTGGTGCATTCAGTCTGTCCAATGATTCTACTATTTCTACTTTTAGACCCCTTAGGGATCATATGCCACGGTGGCAGCACCATACATGACTGTACTACTACGCCTAATATGACTGTAACTAACATGACTGTACCAAACAAATATGACTGCACCATACATGACTGTACCAACATTACTGTACCACATTACTGCAGCTTATATTACTTTAACAAACATGACTACCATACATGAATGTAGCAAACGTGTCTGTATCATACATGACTGTACCATACATGTCTGTAACAAACATGACTGTACCATACATGACTGTACCATATATGACAAGCAAATGTGTCTGAATCATACATGACTGTACCATACATGACTGTACCATACTTGCCTGTACCATACATGACTGTACCAGACATGGCTTTACCATGCATGACAAGCAAATGTGTCTGAATCATACATGACTGTACCATACATGACTGTACCATACATGACTACTATACCTGAATGTACCATACATGACTGTATCATACATGGCTGTACCATACATGACTGTATCAAACATGACTGCATCATACATGACTGTACCATACATGACTGTACCATACATGACTGCGCCAAACATGACTGCACCATACATGACTGTAGCAAACATGACTGTATCATACATGGCTGTACCATACATGACTGTAGCAAACATGTCTGTATCATACATGGCTGTACCATACATGACTGTAGCAAACATGTCTGTATCATACATGGCTGTACCATACATGACTGTAGCAAACATGTCTGTACCATACATGACTGTATCATACATGACTGTACCATACATGACTGCACCATACGTGACTGTATCATACATGACTGTACAACACACCACTGTAACATACATGACTGAACCATACATATTAACTGTACCATACATGACTGTAGCAAACATGTCTGTATCATACATGGCTGTACCATACATGACTGTATCATACATGACTGCATCATACATGGCTGTACCATACATGACTGTAGCAAACATGACTGTATCATACATGACTGTACCATATATGACTATATCAAACATGACTGTTTCAAACATGACTGTATCATACAATACTTTACCATATATGACTGTACCTAGCATGACTTCAACAAAAATTACTGCAGAAGGTATGCTTTTATGAAGTCCTGGCGGATTACTTAACCCTAGTAGGTATGCTTTCCTAGTGAATTACTAAACCCTTATAGGTATGCTTTCATGAAGTACTAGTGGAATGCTTAACCCTTATAGGTTTGCTATCATGGAGTCTTAGTGGAATACTTCAACACTCATAGGTATGCTTTCATGAAGTCCTAATGGAATACTTAAACACATATTGGAATGCTTACATGGCTTCATTGAGTCCTGGTAAATTACTTTAACCCTAATAGGTAAGCTTTCATGAAGTACTAGTAGATTACTTAACTCTGATAGGTTTGCTTTCATGGAGTCTTAGTGGATTACTTTAACCCTGATAGGTATGCTTTCATGAAGTACTAGTGGATCACTTGTACCATTATATAGATGTTGCCATGCACTTGATAAACTGAATGAAGTCTGAAAAGTGAAGTATGTCAGGTAATGAAGATAGAATGTAGTTCTTTGTTACATTTAAAAGAGAATACCCAAGTAAATATCTCAGCAATCTTTACCCCAGTCAAGTTCATCAGCTACTTGAGGCACAGATTCAGAATTTATCTATAAAAGGTTGATGTCGAACCAATTGCAATTGTGAGGTATAAGTTCATATTGTATTAGAGATAAATTTTCATGGTTTGTTGTTTGTCAATAAGTTCAAAAGTCTATCTTGATCTGACAGGTGAAAGTGACCTATAATACAATATCTGAAGATGTCAGTGAGAGGCAATGTGCCTTCACCATCGAGATTAATGCCAGGGAAGCGTTAGCTGACAACGGAGATGGTCCCCCAGAGAAGCCCCCTAATGCACAACGCGGTGACCTGCACGACGCAAGGTCAAGAGTGGGGCGTTTAAGGAGACAAGCCCAACGGGATGAGGGCAGAGGTGCCTTGATACTGAATGTGAGAGTGGTTGTTGCGTGAGTTATTTTGATAGATTTATGCTGTAACCTAACAAAGCAAAGCTGCTGCTAGCATTAATATGTGCATGCACATGAATTGGGTTCCTACTTTAATGTCTTCAATCAGACAATAACCGGAGATATTGTTGATTTGTGGTTTAGATGAAATCATCACCTTTTGCAATTATGACCATAAACGTGTACATATATGTATATATAACTCTTGAATGATTGAAAGACATTGTATGTTAATGCCTCATATTGAGTTCTGGAAACCTATTGTTTTAAGTCGAGTAGGTTGAGAGGGTTAAAATGTGAGACTCTTTTAAATAAAGGTTCTCAAGAAGGGAAGAGTGGACAGTACACTTTATTTGAGGATGCCCCATTTTGGATAGATTTAAGTATATTGCTTAGCTCTGCAGCTGGTACAAGATCAGCATAGATAAGAAGTGAAAACCTGTCGACACAACATTTCAAGAACGGTGAATTTTGATGTCAGTCATGTATTTGGATGTCATATAGTGGAGGTAAAGCCATTTTTGGTTACTTGCCATATGCAGGCAAGTTAAACCTATGCAGTCAAGTTGGCATGTGCATATGATGCCCAAGCATTTAAACAAGGTATCTCATGATAGGTAACCTCTGTAGTTCTCATATTTGGCATGTGGCTACCCCATAATTAGTGCAAGAACCCTATTGTTTTGGCTGGAGGTCAAGGGTCAGCATAGGGCAAAATGTGAAAATCTCAAAAATGCTGTTATCTCCAGAATCTGAACATCAAGGGAGCTCATATATGCATGGTAGGATAGCCTTATGTAGTGTTTAGTTTGTGCAAATTTTATGTCAGCGTTCATTTAAGGTCACCAGGGCTCAAAACTTGTAATCCTTGTGAACACGATATCTCCAGATAAGTAACTATATTGACTCTCATATTTTGCATGTGTCTGTCCTATAATGAGTACAAGAAACTCATTGTTTTTAGGTTATTTGGGGTCATCAAAGGTCACACTCTGTAAAGCCTTATAAACACAAACCTTGTCAACACTATACTATCCAAAGATAGGTTGCATCACTTAGTGTATATTTATCATGTGTCTTTATTAGAGTGAGTACAAGAAACCAATTTTTTTGGGTGTTCAATTGGGTCAGCAAAATGTCAATATAACTTTACCTACAAAAGAGATTATAAATGCATGGTATATAAACCAAATGATAAGTAAAATTGCTTCAAAATTTGGTAAAGGTGAAAGCTTTTGCAAGGTTTGCAGAAGTCAAACCCTATAAAATTTCTAAAGGTCAGGTCTGAATGAAGATGTGAACTTATGCTGATTTGACTCTCCATATGCAGTAGAACCTTGTCGCTGTGTTTGGTTTCGATGATAATCGTACCCTATGCATTCATGATGGCGTGTATGTGTTCGTGCGTTTGTGACGCCCAGCTTGTAAACACGATATCTCAAGAAGGAAAGGTCAGACCAATTTCATATTTAGTGTGTAGAAGTACCACATTAAGTACAAGAAGCCTATTGTTTTTGGTGGAGGTCAAAGCTCATTTGGGCTTACCTGGGGTCAAATTGTGAAAACCTTGTAAACACAATATCTCAAGAAAAATAAAAGGTCAGACCAACTTCATATTTGATGTGTGGAAGTACCACATTAATTACAAGAAGCCTATTGTTTGTGGTTAAGGTCAAAGGTCATTTGGGGTCACCAGGGGTCAAAGTGTGAAAACCTTGCAAACAATATTTCTCAAGAAGAAAAGCTTGGGGGGACCCCATATTTAGTGTGTAGAAGTACCATATTAAGTACAAGAAGCTTGTTTTTTTTGGTGGAGGTCAAGGTCAATTGGGGTCACTAGGGGTCAAAATGTTAAATCCTCATAAACATGGAATCGCAAGAAGGGAATCATGGGCAGACCTCATATTTGGTGTGTAGGAGTACCACATTGTGTAAAAGAAGCCTACTGTCTTTGGTGGAAGGCAAAAGTCATTTGAGGTCACCAGGGGTCAAATTGCGAAAACCATGTAATCAAGATATCTCAATATTGGAAGCTTGGGCTCACCTCGTATTTAGTGTGTACAAGTAACACATTGAGTTAATTGTTTTTGGTGGAGGTCAGCGGTCTTCAGATGTCAAATTGTGAAACCCTTGTAAACATGTACACCCTCACTATACATAATGTCAGATTCATGATGAAACTGCTCATTACATCATGGAAACCTCAATGCATTTTAGCATTCTGGTTACATGAAAAACAAAGGTCGGCTTCAGGTATGTGCAGTATGAACTAACTAACAGGGTTAGCTTGCAGACTACTCTTGTGCTACATATGTAATGTACTTAAAGACAAGTAACCGCCAATGCATAAGGAATCTATGTGGTGGTGATGGCATGTGTTTGTGTAAAAGGACTGTAATGGTGATCCTTTGAGGTAAACAGAAATCTGTAAATGTTGTAAGGCATGATGACTTGGGCAGTAGAGTTTTGAATGTAGAGCCACACCTTAGACATCTAGCCAATAAATAATCCTCACGTTTTTTGTAGAAGTGAAAGTGAACTAAGAGAAAGCTTACAAAACTTGTTAACACTGACGAATGCAAAAGTGACAGCTTGGGTGAACTTCACACTGTGTATGTGCATAACTTTTTTGTTTTCTGTTAAGGTTTCAGGTTAATTTTAGATGAAGTCCAGAGTCTGAAAGCCTTTACAAGTTGATAGTTGCAAAGCTTTGCCCCATTTATTTACAAACAATAGGTTAGATACTTGTGCTGTGACAGTGCAGTAGAACCTTTGTGACAGTCTCCTCTGTTGAAAAACTGGAGTGCCCATTCATTTACAAAGAAGCTAGGTTGGATACATGTGATATCACAGAGCAGTAGGACCTATGTGACAGTCTCCTCTGTTGAAAGACTGGAAAGCCCATTCATTTACAAAGAAGCCTAGATGAGATACTTGTGATATTACAGAGCAGTAGGACATATGTGACAGTCTCCCTTGTTGAAAGACTGGAAAGCCCCTATCATTTACAAAGAAGCCTAGATGAGATACTTGTGATATCACAGAGCAGTAGGACCTATGTGAAAGTCTCCTCTGTTGAAAGGCTGGAAAGCCCATTCATTTACAAAGAAGCCTAGATTAGATACATGTGATATCACAGAGCAGTAGGACCTATGTGACAGTCTCCTCTGTTGAAAGACTGGAAATCCCATTCATTTACAAAGAAGCCTAGATTAGATACATGTGATATCACAGAGCAGTAGGACCTATGTGACAGTCTCCTCTGTTGAAAGACTAGAAAGCCCATTCATTTACAAAGAAGCCTAGAGTAGATACATGTGATATCACAGAGCAGTAGGACCTATGTGACAGTCTCCTCTGTTGAAAGGCTGGAAAGCCCATTCATTTACAAAGAAGCCTAGGTTGGATACATGTGATATCACAGAGCATTAGGACCTATGTGACAGTCTCCTCTGTTGTAAGACTGGAAAGCCCATTCATTTACAAAGAAGCCTAGATGAGATACTTGTGATATTACAGAGCAGTAGGACCTATGTGACAGTCTCCTCTGTTGAAAGGCTGGAAGCCCATTCATTTACAAAGAAGCCTAGGATAGATACATGTGATATCACAGAGCAGTAGGACCTATGTGACAGTCTCCTCTGTTGAAAGGCTGGAAAGCCCATTCATTTACAAAGAAGCCTAGATGAGATACATGTGATATCACAGAGCAGTAGGACCTATGTGACAGTCTCCTCTGTTGTAAGACTGGAAAGCCCATTCATTTACAAAGAAGCCTAGATGAGATACATGTGATATCACAGAGCAGTGGGACCTATGTGACAGTCTCCTCTGTTGAAAGACTGGAAAGCCCATTCATTTACAAAGAAGCCTAGATGAGATACATGTGATATCACAGAGCAGTAGGACCTATGTGACAGTCTCCTCTGTTGAAAGACTGGAAAGCCCATTCATTTACAAAGAAGCCTAGATTAGATACATGTGATATCACAGAGCAGTAGGACCTATGTGACAGTCTCCTCTGTTGTAAGACTGGAAAGCCCATTCATTTACAAAGAAGCCTAGATGAGATACATGTGATATCACAGAGCAGTGGGACCTATGTGACAGTCTCCTCTGTTGAAAGACTGGAAAGCCCATTCATTTACAAAGAAGCCTAGGTTAGATACTTGTGATATATCACAGAGCAAACAGCAACCGATGTTCTGAAAGGCTTTACAAGCATATTTGTGACATAAATACAATAAACTGATAACATTTCTTTCAATCAAATTTTTGTTGAGAGAAACTAAGCCTCAAACATAACCAGCTGCTCTAAGTATAAACGAAAAGGATATGTACTGTATGTTATGTTAAAATCCAGTTTAACTTTCAATGTTAGGCAGGTCAGTTTTGTTGTGAAGGATCAGATATATTCGTTATATATCTCATTTATCTTTTATTCTTCAAAATTATAGGTACATCAAGAGTGTACCAACAAACATGGCCATCATTGATGTTGGTATTTATTCTGGCTTTGAACCCATCAAGGAAGATTTAGAACAGGTGAATTTACCCATATCCAATCTATTACCTCTTCCTTTGGAATACACTCATCATCACCAAATGATTTAAGATACAACCAGTGTAAAGTTTGCTTGAATTTCAGCACAGTTCAAGATGGTAGTCCATTTGTTTATGCTTCTAGTTTTTAATTTCCTTCTTTGGCTATCTTACATCATGCTAATTGTTAGACGTAGAATGGTGTCTGATCAACTGATTAAGATATCAGAAATGCCGCATAGTACCCTAATTTAATTGTACATCCTCATCTCATAGCTCACCTCCATTGGATAATTCACCCTCAGATGATAGTCCATGTTCACACAGTAATTCACCCTCATTTTATAGCTCACCTCCATTGGATGATTCATATCATCTGAGGGTGAATTACTGTGTGAGCATAGACTATCATCTGAGGGTGAATCATCCAATGGAGGTGAGCTATATCAAATGAGGGTGAATTACTGTGTGAACATGGACTATCATCTTAGGGTGAATCATCCAATGGAGGTGAGCTATATCAAATGAGGGTGAATTACTGTGTGAACATGGACTATCATCTTAGGGTGAATCATCCAATGGAGGTGAGCTATATCAAATGAGGGTGAATTACTGTGTGAGCATGGACTATCATCTGAGGGTGAATCATCCAATGGAGGTGAGCTATATCAAATGAGGGTGAATTACTGTGTGAACATGGACTATCATCTTAGGGTGAATCATCCAATGGAGGTGAGCTATATCAAATGAGGGTGAATTACTGTGTGAACATGGACTATCATCTGAGGGTGAATCATCCAATGGAGGTGACCTATCAAATGAGGGTGAATTACTGTCCAGAAATACTATGCTGAAATACTGATGATAGTCCATGTTCACACAGTAATTCACCCTCATTTGATAGCTCACCTCCATTGGATGATTCACCCTCAGATGATATATAGTGCTCACACAGCCATGCTCATACAGTAATTCCCCCTCCTTTGATAGCTCACCTCCATTGTATAATTCACCCTCAGATGATAGTCTATGTTCACACAGTAATTCACCCTTATTTGATAGCTCACCTCCATTGTATAATTTACCATCGTGTGATAGTTCCTATAACTTCCACAATATACAGTTCACTCTCTTATAGCACTGGTTTGCTCCAGAGGAGACATACATTATGTCTTGTAAGAGGTGCCACGAACTGTACATAGGAGAAACAGAAGGCATACTTACCGACAGGGTGACTTAACATCTTTGCTTAATCACAAACAGTTTTGTTCCTTCCTGCTGGGACCCATTTTACAAGGCTTTCACACTGTTTATTTTTCTGCTTGTAGAGGTTTGAACTTTGACTAATTGTTGAATATTACCTCATATAAAAACCAGGCACACTTTCACATATGCTCTTCACATATTAAAGTTGGATTTACATTAAAGGTGTACTTTTCACTTTATGTGAATTTTATTCCTTGCCAAAAGGCAAGAGGATCTATAGGATTGGGTGTGCCTGTGACTCCAAAATTTTTAGTTGGTTACAATTACCATGTGGAACTGGGTTTAAACCTGATATGTGGCAAAAAAATCTGTTCAAATTTACTTTTGTACTGTGTATTACTTGTATTTTGTAAGACCCATATATACCTTTTAAAAACATTGGATGATTGTTATTATATTGTGATGAATTATCACATTCACTACCTTTCTCAAGCTTATTTGAAGAGGCAAAGCAATATGCAGTTCATTGAACCAGGGTCCCATTGGTAAAGGGCCCCTGCTGTTACTCTTGAACAGGAGCCCCTGAAACCCTAGCTATGCCACTGCATGTCTGATCATGTGATAGTTTCACTGCTATTAGTACTTCTCCTTTATCCTTCACCATGGCCTGCCATATGACTACAGCATTTCAGAATTTCCAGATATACTCTATTTGATTCTGATCTCATTTGTTTTTTTTTCCATGCATAGGTTGTTGAAGACAATGATTACATCAGCAGATTTGAAATTTCCCAGAGATCAGTGATTTTCTATGCAGATTTCATCCCTACACAAAGCCAAGAACCTGAACTGGAAATCCAGTTTAATGTCAAGAGAAGGCACACAGTGGGAAATATTAAGCCAGTTGCTGTGAAAGTTTATGACTATTACAACCCTAGTGAGTCTCAAGCTTGCATATTTGCAAGTATTCTAGAAGAACTTGTGAAAGATGTTTTCAAATTGTAAAGGATCATATGAATGATGAAAGTCATTGATTGATTCAGTTTCAATTTATTCTCAGCATACCCTTCTGTGTGGTATCAGAGTCCAAACAATGGTATTTACAATATTATCATAACATAATGAAAATGATGACATCAACTTCCAGAACCTTACATGAATGTTTGCGAATACAGACACCTAAATTCTGTATACTTTGCAGTGGGAGTGGGTGTTTACTTCTGTCACCAACAGCTGTTCATAAATGTACTTTACCATAACTTAATTGAGTTACTAAGCCAAGTGGTTTGGATTATAGTGCAATGATAGCCTCATAACCAGCTTCCTGTGTGATCCTCCAAATGTAAGACATCCCAAACTTATCTAAAATACATTTTACTCTAACAATCCAAGGAGAACTATATATGTCAGTCGTGAATTGCTCTGTAAAGCTTATAAACCATATGTAACAACTTTTGCTCACTACATTTTACAATCCTACACCAGAAGTAATCATTCTCAAAATTATTTTGTAACATCCTTATTGTTGAAACGATATTACCATATCAAATATGTCTTGAAGCAATTGCCTCTGAGAAGCATGACTGATCCATAATAAATCTGTAAAACATTTCTTGAATATTTGATTTCTTGCAGCTGAAGAATGTGTTAAGTTTTACCATCCTGCATCTGTTGATTCAAGAGATTCCCTTTTGGATTATATCTGCGAAGGAAGTGTCTGTCTCTGTGCTGAAGGTAATCAGAACCAATTGAATTCTTGCTTTAATTCTTCCTCATGTAGGGATGCATTTTACCATTTAAACAGCATTGTAAGTTTGCACTCAATTCTACTTTCATTGCATTACATTCACAGAGTGTTGAAAGCAGTTCTGGCACAGTTCTGGGACTATGTAGTTACCATAATTTTTCTCTTATTAGGGTTCTTTGGTACCGGGTACTGAATTAATATTTGTAAACAGGGTACCACAATTATCAATTTGAGTGATATTATCCGTTTTTCCTTATGATAGCTACTATCCACAACCAAATTCTGAAAAAACACATTTGGAACATGTAAAGGATGAGAGTGTATGGCAAGCTGCTTCAACATGTTCCTCTCCATTTCTCTTACAAGCTGCTTCAACATGTACCTCTCCATTTCTCTTACAAGCTGCTTCAACATGTATCTCTCTATTTGTCTCACAAGCTGCTTCAACATGTTCCTCTCCATTTCTTTCACAAGCTGTTTCAACATGTACCTCTATATTTGTCTAACAAGTTGTTTCAACATGTTCCTCTCTATTTGTCTCACAAGCTGCTTCAACATGTTCCTCTCTATTTGTCTCACAAGCTGCTTCAACATGTACCTCTCTATTTGTCTCACAAGCTGCTTCAACATGTTCCTCTCTATTTGTCTCACAAGCTGCTTCAACATGTACCTCTCTATTTGTCTTACAAGCTGCTTCAACATGTTCCTCTCTATTTGTCTCACAAGCTGCTTCAACATGTACAGTACCTCTCTATTTGTCCTACAAGCTGCTTTAACATGTACCTCTCTATTTGTCTTACAAGCTGCTTCAACATGTTCCTCTCTATTTGTCTCACAAGCTGCTTCAACATGTACAGTACCTCTCTATTTGTCCTACAAGCTGCTTCAACATGTTCCTCTCTATTTGTCTCACAAGCTGCTTCAACATGTTCCTCTCATTTTCTCTTACAAGCTGCTTCAATTTGTACCTCTCAATTTCTCTTACAAGCTGCTTCAACGTGTACCTCTCTATTTGTCCTACAAGCTGCTTCAACATGTACCTCTTTATTGGTCTTAGGTTGATTCAATACAACTTTTGTAAATTCAATTTAACTTAGGTGACTTTAATTTCACCTTCATACTATTGCAATTTCTGTTTTACTTGAGCTTAATTGTATTATATTCTGTTTAGCTGAATGTTCAATTCTTTTAAAGGTTCAAGGACTTTCTGGTGACAAACAAAATGAAACTTTTATTGAAAAGAATAATATTCGACACTGCAGCTAGTTGCAAACCCAATCACAACATCTTGTCCTTTACCTGAGATATGGTTAATTGAATGTAACCTATTTTGACTTTACTAAACCAGGCATCTACACCAGGAAGTTGGATCACAGTAGAAAGCCTGTGATGTCTTGTTGGCAACTTATCTTCAAAAGCTTTACTTATATTATTTTAATCTTCACCTTGATTTATTCCTAAAAACTAAAACATTTGAATGTTTGCTCAGCTGTCAAAGTCATCTGTACTATTTTGTAGAAATGGTCTTTTCTTCTGTGGATCAATGATTGACACATTATGAAGAAAAAAAGGCATTTTCAGCTGAATTGACCTGATGACATCATCCATTCTGCTTTGGCCAGATGCATAAATTCATATCTTCGCCATGCAACATGTTACGAGGATGTGGCTTTAGCCTAAACATTCAGACATATTTCAGCAATTTTGCTAAGCAATCAACTTCAGCCACTAGAATATCTTCTTAAGTGGAAGTTTATTCAATTTCAGTAGAAGCCAATTTCACTTAATCCAAGTAATATTTCACTAATCATAAGTAGAATGCTATTTTGTAGATCCTATTCTACTTAATGGAAATGTCACCCAACTTCACTTAAGTAATTAAAATACAATTACATTAAAGAAATTTATTATTTTAGCTAAAGTAAAAAATATCAAATAAAAAATGGAGAACAGTTGAGCTGGTATAAGGAATCTTACATAGTTAAATGTTGTGGATAGTGATGATTTGGATCCATGCTCATCATTTTGTTTGTGTTTCTTTCCAGGAGATTGTGCTGCTACTGATTCCAAACCTAAAGATGAACTCTTACGATTGAGCTGCGAGAATGCTGCCACTTATGGTTGGTTTTGACATTCATTCTGTTACTATTAGCAACTGCATGAGAAAAGAAAAATGATGCTGATTGTTCCAAGCCACGAATTCACTGTTTGGTATTATCTATTTCTTGTAAATACTGTTTCAAACATCAATCAACATGCACTTACATAGGCATTCAACGGCATTCAAAATAGAGGTTCCAATTGTCTGATGCATCAATTGCATACTAGGAAATCATTACCTTGCTTTTTATACACACAGTTGATGGATGAAAGTTGTCCATCTAAATATTGAAAAAAATTGTATGACCTTTTCCCAAGATATTGGATAAGAAAACAAATGGAATTGTGGGTTGCACACAGTTGAAAGAAACAGTGATTCTGAAAAAAATGTTTACCACAAGATTTTCTACATCCATGAAGTTAGACTTACAGAAGTAGAGTATGCATTCAATAGAGCCCAGTCCTGTTAATAATCTCTAAGTTTTTCTCTTTAGGTGTCTGTTAATAATTATGTTCAACTAGCGAGCTCTACAAAGGGAAGAGATACAAAAACAAAATGCTTGATAAATATGTCTGATAAAATCACAAACTAGCTATGAAACATTGGAACACTCCTTTGATGCTTAGAAAATATTGAAGTGTGGACATCTTATATTTAAAGGTGACAGCTCCTTTAATGTTTAGAAGATATGTAAAAGTGGATGGCTCCTTTAATATGATGATTATTAAGTGATGGATTGCATCCGCCTTCAACTTAGAAATATGCACCCACAATGTTTCTTATGTCAAAAGTTAATATTCTATTCTACAAGTAATGGCAATGTATAACAAGTATTTCCCACCAATTGCAGCTCTCATACATGATCTAAAATTTGTCAAAAAAGCAAACAAGCAATAAAAAGATTTCCTTTTGTAGTAGATGGTATCTTCAATAGATGGAAGCTATAGAGAATGTATACAGCCTATTTATTTCAACTCCCTTGAACATATGAAGAACTAATACTAAAGCAATGGACTACTATTATGTACCAATGCCAATAAAAATATGCACACAACAGTTACATTTAAGGAAATACATGGGAGTGGCCATCTTACATTACAAAGACTTGTGTGACAAACTCAATGAGGGAGCTATTGACAAATACCTCAGAAACAGTATATAGTCGTAACTGGTTTCTGTAGACCTAAACATAGCTGCAAGTGACCATGCGCATTACTCTGCAAAGTCTCACTTCATTTAAAGCTACAAACGAGAGCACCAACGCTGCAGAAGCTCAGCTAAGTGTCTATTTTAGAAATTTGTTTTGATTGGCAATATTTCTGAGCCATTATCCATTTGTTTGTGCAAAAAAATACAAGACATACGCAGGATAACAGTGTAATATCCTTCTCATACAAGACATACGCAGGATAACAGTGTAATATCCTTGTCATACAAAACATACGCAGGATAACAGTGTAATATCCTTGTCTACCATCTTCTTTGCCCCTTGCCTTATGCTCCGTCTTAGCAGACATAGTTTGTTACAATGTTAGAAAGTTGTAAACATTTTTTTTGAAAAAAGACATAAAGATAAATGTTTTTTGTTTTTTTTATGAAATAAACATGATAAAAGTTTTAAATAAGTTTGAAAATTCAAATGGCTGTCTCCTTAAAAACTTTTAATGCATAGCTGCTATTGTAGTATCTTTAAAACATAATTCAAAACTGCCTTGAGGTTTGATGAATTACTTCATCGTAATGGGCTTGAGCCAATGAAGAATTTTGAACTGACAAACATTGATACATTTATACTCAAAATGACATCTTTTCATGGAAGTAGGACAACTGTCAATGTTTACATTTCCAAAGCTATGGTGGTCACAATGTTTTCACATTTGAGCCAGTTGATGTCAAAGGACTTTGCCTTAACTAAATATCAATGGGCTTGTCCAACTCAGAATTGTAACCTACATGTTTCCATTCGTTCATCACTTACCTGTACTCCCACAACCTTAGTACCTTGTTCTACCGTGACTAGAATGAACTGGTAACCTTTTGACACTGTGCGCCTTCTATGACTGTCTCCTCCAGTCAATGCCCTTCTTTCTCATTCTACCATCCAAGTACTGACATCAGGTGTTTTGTTGTCCAGATTTCCTACAGTGATTTCGTATGGAATTGGAACCTAGGTTCTTGGTCTTTTCCATAATTTATACGGAATACTGAAGTATCTATCAAGCTTGCACATCCCGATAAGTACCCGTTTTTATAGGGAGGGATTTTCTAGCCATTCTTGAGAAACGGTTCCCGCCCCTTTACAATTGCATATTGTTTTCAGTTTAACACTATTTATGTGTTCCTTCCTATAGCATTGCTGCTCTAGTTTTCAGTTAAACACTATCTAAGTGTTACTTCCAACATCATTGCTGCTCTAGTTTTCAGTTAAACACTATTTAAGTGTTACTTCGTATAGCATTGCTGCTCTAGTAATCAGTTTAACACTAAGTGTTACTTCGTACTGCATTGCTGCTCTAGTATTCAGTTTAACACTATAAAAGTGTTACTTCCTATAGCATTGCTGCTCTAGTATTCAGTTTAACACTATCTAAGTGTTACTTCGAATAGCATTGCTGCTCTAGTTTTCAGTTAAACACTATCTAAGTGTTACTTCGTATAGCATTGCTGCTCTAGTATTCAGTTTATCACTATCTAAGTGTTACTTCGTATAGCATTGCTGCTCTAGTATTCAGTTTAACACTATCTAAGTGTTACTTCGTATAGCATTGTTGCTCTAGTATTCAGTTTAACACTAAGTGTTACTTCCTATAGCATTGCTGCTCTAGTTTTCAGTTTAGCACTATCTAAGTGTTACTTCCTGTAGCATTGCTGCTCTAGTTTTCAGTTTAACACTAAATTTTACTTCCCATGCTGCTCTATTTTTCAGTTTAACACTATCTAAGTGTTACTACCTATAGCATTGCTGCTCTATTTTTCAGTTTAACACTCTTTAAGTGTTACTTCGTATAGCAGTGCTGCTCTAGTATTCAGTTTAACACTAAGCGTTACTTCGTATAGCATTGCTGCTCTAGTATTCAGTTTAACACTATCTAAGTGTTACTTCGTATAGCAATGCTGCTCTAGTATTCAGTTTAACACTAAGTGTTACTTCGTACAGCATTGCTGCTCTAGTATTCAGTTTAACACTATCTAAGTGTTACGTCCTATAGCATTGCTGCTCTAGTTTTCAGTTTAGCACTATCTAAGTGTTACTTCCTATAGCATTGCTGCTCTAGTATTCAGTTTAACACTATCTAAGTGTTACTACTGTACCTATAACATTGCTGCTTTAGTTTTCAGTTTAACACTATCTAAGTGTTACTTCCTATAGCATTGCTGCTCTAGTTTTCAGTTTAGCACTATCTAAGTGTTACTTCCTACAGCATTGCTGGTCTATTTTTCAGTTTAACACTAAGCGTTACTTTGGTAACTTGGCTCACATTGCCTGTACAATCAGGAAGGGACAAGCAGTACCAATCGTAGTGTGACCCAGTCAGGTATCCATGTATCAATCCGTAGCAAGTTTCTCTTCTTGTCATGATATATGGGGTCTATTTCATCGTAACAATCTCTTATTGAGAATTATATCATTTATGATATCACCTCCAGCCTCCAGGCCTGTTTCAGCTGTGTTAATAGTTCTAAGTAGAAATATAATAATAAATTATAATACAGAAGTATATCTCTTTGGAATTTCAAAGAAATGTGTAAAAGTAAGAGGGCCTGATGTTTCGATCCTAGCAGGACCTTCTGCAGAAGCTGAATGTACTCCAAATGTGTGATAATTCAAGGTTAAATCACAAGAATATTATCACAGAAAAATAAGCTTTTGAAAATCATTTCTGGTGATGGCATCACAGAACACCTCCTGTTATCCATTCCATTGAAGACCTGAGGCTTAAGGATTAAAAAAAAAAGGTTACATTTAATGGCATTTCTGCAGTTTGAACCAACATTGTGGAATGTATCTCTATTAAGGATAAGTGTAACATTATCTGCCAAACGAATATCACTCAATTTATTATACTTGATATGATCAAGTACCTTCATTCTCATTGCCTTTCCTCAGCTTATCAGATTTCCATTATGAACTCACAGAATGACAATGGTTTCAAGGTTTACACTGCCACTATAACCCAGGTTCTTAAAACTGGTAAGACAGACCCTTTTCAACTAGTTAGAAGTACATCAGTGCAACCTATGAATGCATTTTTATTAAATATAATTATAGATGTATACAAAAGATTGCAATCCATTAAATTCATCTCCTTATGTCTCTTGGTAAAGATCGAACTAGGGATTTGCACAAGATATTTATGGTAGGAATGAATCTATATATGTTGTGATATGATTCCTATAACACAAATTTAGATGACCAAACAGGTCATGTATTGTAGTGTTGAGGTTGCTGCTACCTTAATTGAGGGTCCTAATTGAGATCTCCCTTCCTCGTCTTTGCTAAAATTTGAATGTTTTTGCTCAAATAGTGTAGCTATTATCTTGGCAAGTGCATCTGTTTATCTGTTTGTCAACAGTGTTTGAATGGCTATTGCTTACCAGTGCTTTGCTCGATGTTTACAAAACTTGGTAAAGTTGTAGCAGATGTTAGCAGTTTGATAATATCATTTACAAAAATTTGTGGTCATAATGCATAAAATGTTAGGAGTTTAAATAGTAGGTTTAGTCTTGTATCAAGGTAAGTTTGTCTCATGTGGCTTTAGAAGTTTTTAACGTATGTTAACAATGTTATAAGAATCAAAGGTAATTTGATTTGTACAGCTTAATATAAGTTTGGCCAAAGGTGGTAACAATCATCATTGGTAGTAGGAGAAAGAAATGGATCAGGAACAATAGGCAAAGGTCAAAGAAAGTTATTACTGTCTAGAATGAAGAATGATTCCAAACCTTGCTTTAAGATATGAGATTGTGAAGGGACAGGATTAGCAGCACAAAATATCCACTTGAGTATACTATGTGGAAGATATAAATTAGTTGCAGGTTGTAAATATTTCTCTTTCAAATGAGACTTCCCCTTCCGAATTTAGTGGTGATGTTTCACAGTTCACACACCAGAAAAGGAGATGTGAGCCATAGCTATAGTTCAGCTTCCAAGATATCACATTTCATGGTGCTGCTGTGGCATTCTGGTGTGCTTCTCGGATATTGCTGGTGTGGTATTGTCATATTGATGGTATCCTACTGAGAGAATCCTGGTGTGCTAATGTGGTGTAGCTGGTGTGATACTATGGTGTTTCTTGCATGGACCTTACAAATATTAATGAGGTTATGGGGTGAAAAAATATCTTTAAATGCAATAACCAACAACAAGTTTAAATTTGTACATTCAGTTGTTGGTTGATAGGTGGTACATGTAGGCCAAATTTGTTGGGACCATCTGGGCCCAAACTAATTCTGGGTGCATTTTTGGGACTGGTTGGTCCAAATTTTATTGCCACCTCAAATGCATTTTGGCACACATTTCTGGTGCCCAATATTTTTGGGACCATTTAAGCCCACACTTTTTTTGAAGGGCAAATAAATTTTATAAGGCCCATATTTGTTTTTTTTTTGGAGGGGGGGGAGGAGGGCCAAACTTTTAAAATGGCAATAACTCCACAACATTAAATTGGCTTGTATCCAGATTGGAATATAGTTGTTTACAGTTGGACTTTGTTGGGTCCAAATCTCTGTGAGCCAACATTTTGCTGGATCCAATTTTGGATAACTAGTGCCATTTGGGCTCTTGTGTCAGCATGTACTTTACTATTGAAGTGACTGATATGGCACCTGACCATGTGTGAAGTTGATAGTATGCATATTCATAAGAGACAGTGTCATATCACCAGATTGGCTTGTAATATTGTATCGTCTGATGATAATAATGGTGATAATATTGGATGATGACATATGCAGCACATTTATTTTCCTGTAAGCCAGGAACTAAAGTATCTTGTTAGTTCTAATGTTTGAAGTAAGTACTGACTGCTAGTGTAGTACTTCACATGAAGGAAGAATTGACCAAACTTGTTCATCCACAATTGTAATTCCTTATCTACTGGTTTAACCAAAACAGATTTTATGCTGTTGCACTGGTTTAAAGAACATTGTGCTTGCTTACTAGTTTACGAACAGGACTACCTTTACATTGAAATAACTTTTATGTTCCCTTTGTTACTGAACAGCTAATGACGAAGTATTTGGGGAGGAAGTTCGACAATTTTGGGTATCATCATCATGTTCTGCAGTCAGAATGCAGAACCAGAGGTCTTACTTGGTGATCGGCCAGACAGTTCTGCCATATGCTGACACAGATGGAAATGACAGGTACATACTACTGTAGTGTGGCTGGTATGGTTTTATTAGTCACTTAATTGTCTATGGTTTGTTTCTTATCCTCAGTTGTCTTATATTATAACTATTTGTGTATCACTTGTGTGGACTGTGACTCCCTTCTTCTTTATCAGTTGTCATGGATGTAACCCTGTTGATCAATAAACAACATGGTGCTTTAATAATTTTATATTTGATAAATTACCAAACTTTTCACCAAAAATCTTCACAAAATGTTTGCATATGCAGTGTTGGAAGTTTATTTCAGCATTTGAACAAATATTGATAGGAAATGTTCTCTATATTGTGAAGGATAGATGCATAGGAAGTGTGTTCTTTTGTTCATGGAAATGATCATTCTATATGATATATCCTTACAATAAAGAATAGCTGTGATAACTGGGTTTCCTGAATGGAAAATGATCAATATATACACTGATATTTATTTAGGAAGAATTAGCTTCATTTAGCTTCTGAGATGAATATTGCAATTAATACTTCCACGAACCCGGCCCAGTTTGTACACTGCAAGAAAATGTTGATTTGTACACTTACATATTCAGGTTTGTACTGCAAGTATAAATGAATTACCATTCAAGACAGAGGACATACTCTGCATGCAGTGCATAATTACTTTGGTTAGTAACTGGCTTGCATGTGCTGGTTGTGTGTTCATTTCTGTTAGTCATGAATATTGTCCTCACATCCAGATAACATGTAATTGGGATGCTCCTATTTTGTACACAAATCCTAGCAAATTGAGACTTCAGTAATATTTAGTTTCACTATTGGTCAAATATTCCTCATTAATTCCTAAAACATTAAGCTACAAGACTGATATGTTTAATGTTCTGTTAAAATTCCTTGAAAAGTGAGTCATATTACAGAATTAGACTTAGACTGCATCATTTAGAACATACATACATGTTATACTTACACACAATTTGATAGAGCTGTCAATCTAATAAGAGATCTACATGGTTACCACAGGTTAGAGCCTTATTATTCATTACATAAATTACTGGTTATGCTATATGTATTTGATCTTGTTGCTAAATGTCATTGTTCCTGGTGAATTTGTGGTACTTTAAAGATAACACTTATTATTAAAGATAACAGTTTATATTTCAGGTTGTTTATCTTTTCTTTAACATGCAAGTATGCTACTGCCAATTCAATATGAATTCAATGCAAACTGGAGCTTAATACAGTATTAGATTGTTGGGTGTAGTCATGTTCACTATTAATGTCTGTAATTTCTGAAACATTTCAGCTTCAAATACATCATAGACGCAGCAACAACTATTGAGATCTGGCCATTGAGGAACAAAAGGAGAGTCAGGGAGCAGTTTTTGAAAATGCAAGAATTCAAAGAAGACATGCTCCATGGCAACAACAACTGTCAGTGATGATGACTATTACTCAGCTCACTTCGATATTTCTCACAATTTCTTTTCTTTTGATAAAATGTTCCTAAAGTCAATCTATTGATTATCAAATAATTGGATCATGACCAAACTGATGAAATTTATGTTCCATATAAAAAGTACTGCTTTCACATTGGTTGGTGAACATTTACATTATTTGACATTGTTATTCCAAACAGACCGCTACATATGACACATTTACACATTGGAGTGGTAGTAATTAAATCAAGACATGATAGCATTACTGTAGGAATATACAAAGTAGTGAACATTTGACAGCATATTAAGGTATACACATTGGAGTGGTAGTAAACCACTACAGGATAGCATTACAGTAGGAAGATACAATTTGTTACTGAAAAAGTTGATTATTTTCATGTTTATCTGTTGCAAATAGAGACCAGGGACATCAAAGTTGTGCTGGTAGGTAATAAAACAAGGCCACTGCAGCTGATAGAACAAACTTAATTCCCCCATAAAAGTGATTAAGAAAGATTTTGTTCAAATATTACAAGCATCTAAGGAGGAAGTCAGATATAATAATGATCAAGAATTGGATTTGGATAACAAGCTGTTAGAATGCTGTAGAGTGTGTGCTGTTTGTCTTTTCTATTATTGCATTTGTTTTTCATATTGTTGACTATTTCATGATTATGTAGTCTTGTATTGTTAAGCAATTAAACGAGGAACATAAAGCCAAATCTACTTCCTGATTTATTTTGTTGATCATATTTCTTGAATTATGTGACAAGAAATGAGCAATTCAAACCTTCTCACACTGACAATCTGCAAAGAAAATATTCAAACACCTAAGTATGCTTCAGGTAACATATCATTTACACCATGTTTTACACTTATTAAACTTGATCTATTACCAATTATCTGCAACATGCCAATGTATGAACTTCAATGATTCGTAAGCAGAAATTGTTGCATTGCACAGTAACTGAGAAATGGGTAAATCTTCAACTTCACTTCAAAATGTTTAGTACTGTAATAATAAAACATCAATACATTAGTTTGCCAAGTTTCTTAGTTGAAATATGGCTAAGCACTCAATAAATAATGAAAATAAAACCTGTATAGTGTTTGATGATTCCTTAAAGCTTGAACTTAGTCATGATTTATTATGATCCTGCAATAAATGCACGGGGAACCATTGATTAACCCCTAAGTATGCATGTTATGCACAGTCATCACATCAGAAATTTATTGTCGCATTGTATTGCGGAAGTTTATCAAGTCTACATTCAAAGGTCATTTGAAGTCAACAAATGCCAAACATTTACTTCACTGCACTCTTCCTTATTCTCTCAACACTAACATGCCTTCCTCAACTTAAATTTGCAAGGGAAGCTTGGACAGATCGCATATTTTGTATGTCATTGTACCACATTGAGTACATGAAAAAAGCCTAATGTTGTGGACAGAGGTCAATGGTCGTTTGAGTTAACCATGGGTCTAATTGTGAAAAACATGTTTCACACAATATTTCAATAAGGACAGATGTCATATTTAGTATGTTGATATATCTATCACATTTAGTACAAGAAGTCTGTTTCTTGAGGTCCATGTTCATTTCATGACAGCCTGTGTCATTGTGAATTCATTGTTTGTCACATCAAACTGCTTTTCAATGTATTACTAAGATTAAGTATGTTGTACACCCTCACTAAATATTAAGGCAGATTCAAGAAGAAAACTGCTCGTTACATCATCGAAACCACAATGCATTGTTGCATTCTGGTTATTAAAATAAATCATTTACATTCTCAGATCGGTCAGCTTGGAACCCTCTTCGCACAGTTGTACTTCAGTTGTGTCAACAGTTTAGCAATAATACGGAGTCCTTAAATGGAAATTACTTTGATAATGAGATATTAGCTTTCCAGGATGTAAAATAATTCAAAGAGACAGCATTGGAAAGTAAGGAGGGGATCTTGTAACTTACAGTAAATTGATAATAACACTGCTTTGTTACGTTGTGTGGAGTTAGAAGATTATGTGGATGTTATGTGGATGGAAGTTAAGCCTGTCTAGCCAGATGGATAAGCACCTAACTTAATATGCTTAACAGGCCGGCCGTACAGTTCTTGCCATGATATATCGTTATTATAGGTAAATTTAATTTTGACTTTTTAGAAGAGGATAACAATAACTGGAAGAATACTGTGCATCATTTTAGTTTGAAGCAAGTGGTGACTCAAATAACCAAAGTCACAGAAACTACCAGTCATGCTAGATCACATATATTCAATGGAAGAAAGGCTAGTTAAAAATGTTAATTTTCCTCATATCAGAATCAGCCTGTTTATTTTACTTTTAAATACATAAAGCAGCAGATGTATAAGGTTGACCATACCCAAGTGCGACGGAACCGGGGGGAACGGGGCACGTGCCCCCCCACTTTTCGTCAGGTTAAAAATGTGCCCTTTTTCTACATACAAATTGAGGTGTCTCAAGTTAGCAAGAGGCCAGGGAACCAGAATGAACACTCGGGAAGGGCCGTTTCCGGCCATCTGAGGGCATTGTAAAACCAAAACTTGTCTTGTACGCTCCGCGCCAATCGATGGTGGCGCTCCGCTCAGATCTTCGTGCATACAACTTTGCAAATCCTGGCTACGCCCCTGACTTTTAATGAATTTCTGTGGGTCAAACTCAAAGCTATTTTGAATGGAAAAAAATTGTTAAGATATTAACAAGAAATAAACTCTAATTCGGAAGATTCCTACATTAGCAACTAGCATGATTTCACCTCATTTTGTCTTAAAAGAAAACTTGTTCCTTGTTTCCCAATTTGCACATTGGATATTACAGTGCTAGTATGCATATTTTCCTTGAGGGGGGGGGCGTTGATGGAGTGATCTGTATACGCAAATAAGATAATACAATAAGAGTTAAAAAGGGTACTAAATATAAGGCTGCATCAGTCCAATCGAATTTCTGCAAAGTGCCCTTTGATGTCGGTGCCCCCCCAGATTAAAAGTGCTTCCGCCGCCCTTGACCATACCATACAACACACAGAGATGTCAGTCCTCTGACCATACCATACAACATACAGAAATGTCAGTCCTCTGACCATACCATACAACATACAGAGATGTCAGTCCTCTGACCATACCATACAACATACAGAGATGTCAGTCCTCTGACCATACCATATAACATACAGAGATGTCAGTCCTCTGACCATACCATATAACATACAGAGATGTCAGTCCTCTGACCATACCATACAACATACAGAGATGTCAGTCCTCTGACCATACCATATAACATACAGAGATGTCAGTCCTCTGACCATACCATACAACATACAGAGATGTCAGTCCTCTGACCATACCATATAACATACAGAGATGTCAGTCCTCTGACCATACCATACAACATACAGAGATGTCAGTCCTCTGACCATACCATATAACATACAGAGATGTCAGTCCTCTGACCATACCATATTACATACAGAGATGTCAGTCCTCTGACCATACCATATAACATACAGAGATGTCAGTCCTCTGACCATACCATATAACATACAGAGATGTCAGTCCTCTGACCATACCATACAACATACAGAGATGTCAGTCCTCTGACCATACCATATAACATACAGAGATGTCAGTCCTCTGACCATACCATATAACATACAGAGATGTCAGTCCTCTGACCATACCATATAACATACAGAGGTGTCAGTCCTCTGACCATACCATACAACATACAGAGATGTCAGTCCTCTGACCATACCATACAACATACAGAGATGTCAGTCCTCTGACCATACCATACAACATACAGAGATGTCAGTCCTCTGACCATACCATATAACATACAGAGATGTCAGTCCTCTGACCATACCATATAACATACAGAGATGTCAGTCCTCTGACCATACCATATAACATACAGAGATGTCAGTCCTCTGACCATACCATACAACATACAGAGATGTCAGTCCTCTGACCATACCATATAACATACAGAGATGTCAGTCCTCTGACCATACCATATAACATACAGAGATGTCAGTCCTCTGACCATACCATATAACATACAGAGATGTCAGTCCTCTGACCATACCATACAACATACAGAGATGTCAGTCCTCTGACCATACCATATAACATACAGAGATGTCAGTCCTCTGACCATACCATATAACATACAGAGATGTCAGTCCTCTGACCATACCATACAACATACAGAGATGTCAGTCCTCTGACCATACCATACAACATACAGAGATGTCAGTCCTCTGACCATACCATACAACATACAGAGATGTCAGTCCTCTGACCATACCATATTACATACAGAGATGTCAGTCCTCTGACCATACCATATTACATACAGAGATGTCAGTCCTCTGACCATACCATATTACATACAGAGATGTCAGTCCTCTGACCATACCATACAACATACAGAGATGTCAGTCCTCTGACCATACCATACAACATACAGAAATGTCAGTCCTCTGACCATACCAAACAGAGATGTCAGTCCTCTTGAATTAGTCTTCTTTATCTTACAATGTTAAGGCTTTTGCCAAGTCCATCGATAAGGGTTACCACTGTTTCAGTATTCCACGACCGGACAAAATTCTAACAAGATGGCAATCCACAGAGTTGCAGATCTCATCTCTTCTATGATGGAATTGATCTACATCGAAAAAAATGTTTACCTTATAACTCAGTTGATCTTTGACCCTGACCCTCATCTGTCTTATTTCAAAATTTCCAACATGTTGGCATGCAGAGAATGACTTAACCCTAATTTTTAGATTTCTTGACCTTTGACCTAGGACGTCATAACAATTACACAGGATCTAGTTTACATGGTCAGGCACATACCCAATTTAATCCAATTTGACCTATATAGACCTTTGACTCCGGCCTAACAACCACATAAGTACCATTTAAAATGTTGTCTCATTATTCTCTACATATCTTGTGGTTTAATACCTTTTTCCAGCATACTGTCAAGCAGATAATGGCTAAAAACAAGTTTTGGGGGTATTTGACCTATGACATCACCAATCACACAGGCACGAGTTTACAGTACATGGTCAGGCACCCACCCATCAAGTTTTGAACTTGATCAGACTTACATACTAGGAGGAGTTTGCTCAAATTAGGACAAAGTGACTTAACCTCGACCCTAAACACATAAATCTGTCCTATTTTCAAATGTCTGCATCATTCAGTACATATCACGAATGGATCATGAATGGTATCTTAACATCCATTAAAAAAAAGAACCTCCTTTTTAAACGCTATTTAAAGAATACTACAAATAGTAACAAGTCTACGTACACAATATATCGCAAAAAACCTAAATCAACCCATTAGATAATCTAAAAGGTTATAGATTAATAATGAATTCAATGAAAGCAGAAACAATGTAAATAACACTTGGAAAGCAATTAACAGTATTCTTCATAAAACCGTAAGCAATCGTCATATCCTGCTACTTTTGAAGGAGATAATGTAGAGACTAGCAATGAGGATACAATTGCTTACTATTTTAATGATTACTTTGTAAATGCAGGTCCTACACTTGCCAGAATCTAAAACACAATTGCACGGCAGAACAGTTTATTCACAGTAAAGATTCGAAAAGTCATTATATATATATATATATATATATATATATATATATATATATATATATATATATATATATATATATATATATATATATTTATCCAGTAACTAAAGAAGACATTTTAGAAATAGTCAATTCCAGTCTAAAACCCCAAAAAGCAGCAGGATATGAAAACTTTAAACCTGATATTGTTAGGCAAGTTATACCTTTTATTGCTGAACCTTTGACGCACGTCTGTAATATTTCATTCAATTATGGGCGTCAATCCAGGGGGGCGGGGGGACACGTCCCCCCCCCACATTTCGAGTGGTGGAAACAATATCAAATGTCCCCCCTCCCCCACAGATTTTGGAAAAAGATTAATGATGTGGCTCTATTTGGTTAGGGCTTACACATCTCAGGATTCATATCATCGAATATCACTCAATGTTGCTGAATGGAGAATTCCACCCAGATCTCGTGAGTTGGTACCCTGAGCTCTCCGACAATCTTAAGCTTAGTCTGCATTTCTTTCGAGGCCAGTTCCAGTCGTCGTCGGTTGAAGGGTATAGACAAATATTCAAGTTGATGAATCCAGCGGTACGGGCTATGTTTGGTGAAGTCGAAGCTCTCTTGTGGTCCTCCTCGTCTCCTCCGCCAGTTCGACGGAAGCCGAGAGATAATTTAGTGCTTTGAGGCGTTTGAAAACATGGCTACGGAGCACCATGACTCAATATAGGCTGAAGCATGTGATGGTGTGCCATATTCACCGCGAACGTCTAGCCCAGTTGAAGCCTGAGGAGTTAGCAGAGAAGTTCGTTGGTTCCTCGGATTACAGACGCCGCATCTTCGGGCGATTCCAGTAGAAAAATAGTGCCGTCCGTCATTATCATAAGAGACAGCACTTCATAGCTAGATCCAAAGCTTGTACATAGTTGTTGTTTAGTTGTAGGCTAGATGGTGTTTCAAAGACGGTGCCCGTTACCTAATATTGGGGAAATGAAATAGGGAGCATATTCCGTGGCAGCGCATCCCATGTTACCTTGTTGTTGAGGGATACCGGAGTTTACTCCACAGTGAGAACACTGGGTACACGCAGGGACGTCGCTAGAGGGGGGTGTGGGGGTGTCTCACCCCAAACTTAGTAAAACTGACGATAGTTGGAAAATTGGAGTCCGACAGTTGGAATTTCCGACTGTCGCACTCTAGTTTATCTAGGCCTATTCATTTCATTTATTTCTGTGATTGTGCATGACCTAAAAATTGAAAAATTTTGGTCAAAATTTACCTTGAATCTGTCATATTTACCACGTTTTCCTTGCCACTTTGAAAAATTGTATCTCGCGATTCTTATATTCCACCGTACAAAACTTCGTATGCTTATGAATACTCCAATCAAAAAATGCCTAATAGAACTACCGTCATAGGCGTAGGAGCCCAATTTGATTTAGGGGGTGGGGGGGGGGTGTTGTAATGACTTGCCCGAAAAATATAACCAAAATTTTCCACATGTTAATGTGCATATTATATGGACATGCATCGACTTTTAAATCGCATGCAAATAACATACAATCATTTCCGCCTTATTACCCTTCCATATTGGTTAGAGTTATTTGGAAGTCGTTACAATATTAATGGTAATAATAATATAAGTTTAACTACTGAAAAACACAATGCAAATGATCTTTCTTTCAGTAGGTGCCTGAAAAATTATCAGCATCATCATATTTGGTTGGGGTGGGGCTAATAAATTTGTGAAATGAGTGCCAGTGAGTACAAATGTATCGAAAAAAAGTTCGGAACAAAAGTGCAGTCGCGAAAGATTGGGTGTCTGACACTGACCGTATCGTAAACGAGTAGCGCCAGGGTGGGGGGGGGGGGGTACAAAGCAGCAGTCGTAATTTTCTGGCTTCAAAACCCATCCAGTTGGATTTTCAGCCACTACACCCCACTCCCAATCACCAGGCTTTAGCTACGTTCCTGGGTACACGGTGGTTACATAGTACGCTCCGACCAGAATTCACCCGATTATACCGATGCAGATCCACCTTGCAACCGAGGTAACTAGGTAACTTGCGTGAGTACTCCAACGAACAACCACTGATTTATTTGGATGCCTTCATCACTTTAGCCACCACTCAAATGGGACCTATTCTAAGTCTGATGATACATGCGCATGTGTGAGGTCCTGAAAACATAATTAAAGTGGTTTGTCTTGCCATCCTTGTTTCAAATTTCATAGAAATGTATTCTCGTAGACCTAGCAAAACATTTAAACTGACACAGTTCCGTTGGAAGTGTGTCACGGGTGGTATTAAAAGTCATTGGTGGTTTAACATGCTGGCGTATGACGACTTTTTGCCAAATATGCGCTAAGCTCACTATACGAACTCGGATCTGGGCTGTGCCTAATTAGTTAGTTATTTAAATTATTAATAATGGCGTATGAGGAAATCGCCAATATTGTGGTACGGCTCCCAGGACGGCAAGTCGAGAAACTCACATGCAGTCGCGGCGGATAGCTTCCTTCGCCTATATGTCCGGAGACATTTTGGGACATCGTTCCTACAGGCCAGGGGTGGGCAACTACGGCCCGCGGGCCACATGCGGCCCGCCAGTGATTTTTTACATCATCACAAAAAACGAACTAGCTGCCTAGAATATATCTGCACTTATGATGCTGTCAGGTAGGTCTATTATCACCATTAATTATCAATTGGAATGTATTAACATTATGTTTTTTTGAATACAGATTAGTACACACACCTATTTCTTGAACGTCCTCGGAAGCAAAGGTTTGAAATCAACAGCAGGTCGTTGGTTAGGTGCGGCCCTGTCAATCTTTCGCTTCTAAAATCTGGCCCATTCATTCAAAAAGGTAGCCCACCCCTGCTGGGGTCATTCCTTGACCGACTTGGTGCAATATAATGTGCCCATTTCGAAGTAAATTTATTCACAGATTGTTAGTTGTCATGGGTTCGAACAATTGAGGGGTATTTTATCCTGAAACATATGGCAAAATGGGGCTGGGGTTCCAGTTCGCCGCATCATTTGTCAACTTGCACTGGGTTCTAATGTTCATGTCAATTGGAATCACTAACAAAAGAAATAATCCACCAAAAATGAAGGCCGCATGAACTTTATTGCAGATTTCCTGAGTGACGAATTTGTAATTTTCACCTGAAATCACGCAACTAGATGGCTCCTATCCAGCCTGGCAAGTGCCATCTCCAGCGATCTGGCAGGTATTGAAATCTGAAATTTTCTTGGTATACGCTGCGCGCCAACCGATGGTGGCGCTCCGCTTAGATAGTACTTACGGCCGGAATACTCGAATCGATTACGTCCCCCCCCCCCCCACGTTTCAAATCGGATTGACGCCCCTGCATTCAATACTGGCATATTTTCAGAAAAAAACTAAAGATTATAAAGAAGTTATACCAATATTTAAGAAGGGAGACACTAGTGACTATGAGGATTATCGCCATTTATCTTTGCTATCATCTTTTTCTAACATTATTGAACGCCTTATTTTTAATCGTATTTTTAGCTTTCTTAGCGGATACGATATTTTGTGTAAAGAACAGTGTGGTTTTCGCCCTGACCATTCACCTGAACTTGCTTTGGTAGATGCTATCGACAAACTGTATACTGTAATTGACCATAATAAAACATGTATTGGCGTCTTCCTTGATCTTTCAAAAGCTTTTGACACTATCGACCACAACATTTTATTGAACAACCTTCTATGGTATCTGAGGAACCACGCTTAACTGGCTAGACAGCTATTTTTCTAATCGTTATCACTATACCTCATATAAGAACTCAAAATCTGAACTTGCTAAAATACAAGGATCTATTTTGGGCCCCTTATTATTCATTATATATATCAATGACATTTGCCAAGTCTCTAAAATTGCAAACATTACATTAGTTGCTGACGATACTCATTTTTTCTCCATTCTGATAATTTAGACACACTACAAAGTACTGTTTCTAATGAATTAAGTAAATTCTATGATGGTTCACTGCTAATAAACTATCTATTAACTTTGAAAAAACTAAGTTTATTGCTTTCAACACTGATAGAAAATTTCATTGAGATAAAGACATAAAAATGAACGGTAAAATTATTAATCTTGTAACTACTTCGAAGTTGTTAGGTGTTGATATTGACTGTAATTTTTCATGGCGCAACCACGTATCATCGATCTGTAACAAAGTCGCAAGAAATATTGGAATACTCTCTACATTGAAGCATTTCTTCCCACATAATATACTTACAATGATTTATCAAACTCTGATCTTACCACACTTAACATACTGTACAATTATTTGGTCTGTGACACACAATGTGAATCTTGATCACCTTAGCAAACACCAAAATGTATACCTATTCGTCACATTACCAATTCTGCACTCCGGGAACACACTAGTCCGCTGTTCAAGAAACTAAACTTGCTTAAACTCGATGATATCATCTATATGAAGCTTGCGGCTTTTGCTTACAAATCATGGAATGGTTTAGTGCCGGAATATGTCCACAGTTTTATTCAACAAAACTTTTTATAACAATTAAACGAGACATACTTATAATGCACATCGTAATTTTTACCGTACTACTAGTATAGGCACCTATAGCTTTCGTAACCGTATAATTAAAACATGGAATTTCCTTTCAGATAATATATAGACCAAAAAGTCGTTGAGTTTATTTAAGAAGTATTTAAGAAAAGACATCATCACAACATTCTAATAAGGTCCTTATGTTATATTTATATTTACATTTACATTTACATTTATATTTATATTTATATTTATATTTATATTTATATATACATACATACATACATATATATATATACATACATATACATACATATATATATATACATACATATACATACATATATATATATATACATACATATACATACATATACATATATATATATATATATATATATATATATATATATATACATGTATAGCTAATTTCTTTATTAACTAGGACAATGTTATCCTGTCTAGTTGTTACTCCTTAAAGTATCTGTATCATTATGCTCATTCAACTTGTATTATATTTTTCTTTCTTCTTTTTACCAGGGAGTCTTCTACTTTGTTAAACCAATTCAGGGTTTACAGAAGACTTCCTTTCACATTGTATACTTTTGTGATAAAACAAATAAATTAAACAAACAAAATACAAAAACATATCGCCTGGTTTAATGAATTTTTCCTACTTGTTGACAAGCAGAAAATGGCTAAAAAACAATTTTTAGGTTTATTGACCTTTGACCTATGACGTCATCAAGCACACATGCACGCGCTTACAGGTTGCATACGCCCATTAAAAGCCCCATTGACTTACACACTAAATCACAAAAGTAATGTGGTCTCTACGTCTAGATAGAAGTTTGCACTAGCTTAACGCTATACCCATCACCGGATAGCTGACAAGTTGGCCTTTCATGGCACCATCAATTTTCCGTATCATGACCATGTAGATTTTTTGCTATCCGAGCCGGAAGTTTCGTCACTTGTAAACAAACCTCTTCACTCAGTGGTAAACAAATTTCCTACGCTGCTCCCGGGAGGCCTAAAGGGGTCTAAAAAAGTCACAGATCATGATTGATAACAGGTCAAAAACGATGTTCTCCTGCTGCTTTTTGGCACTGTTCCTCAGGAAGGGGATGGACATAGGCTCTAATAGGAGTATGCCACCTACATAGTCAGGTACCTACCCACCAAGTTTGAACTTGATAGGATAAAGCGTCTAGGAATTCCCGACACCTTTTGTTCACTCACACTCTCATCCACACGTACATGCATTCTACTTATTTCTGAGGGGTGAAGTACAATATCTCATCTCTCTATAAATTACATGTAGGGAGATGAGATACTACAATCTTGAATCCCTAATGCATTACCTATTATCCAAATTACCGAACGATTGCTTTTTTAATCTCCCGAACGTAAATGAAGTATTTGTTTCTAGGTATTTAAGTACTATAGACACTACTAAAGCTACAGGTATCGATGGAATAAGTGCTTACATTCTTCAACTTTGTGCGCCCTGTATATTACCAAGTGTTACGCATATCCGATATGGTTATTTCCCAACTCGATGGAAACTAGCAAAATCTGTACCGATTAATTAAAGCGGATCAAGGCCGGATTTAAGTAGAGTTCCTTTGAAGAGAAAAGGGAACTCTAGATGTAAATATAACTGTAGAACATTCCCTGTCCATTGTTACTATTATAACATTCTCGTAAAACATGTTCTCAAAGCCCGAATGATTATTTAGAAATATTAAAACTACTGAGAGTCGCACAATATTTAAGGTGGAGGGGCTATAGTATCTAATACCCCCCCCCCCCCCAATATATGGTACGTGGCATAGGTTTTTTGTGTGGCTATAAATAGAAAATAATGCGTGAGATTATTTATCCAAATCATATTTGGCGGTAGCTAAAACTTCATCCAACACATGCTGCATGAGGTAAATGACTCTTCGTGGTCGTTTCTGTGACCTGTGACCGTATAGCATGTTGTCACCCATGATTGTTATCATAATGTCTGTACATCTCTTGTGTGTGAGTGTAAGTACGTATAATCCTATATGATCCACATCGATATGGGTTAACTGGGTTTCCATTTGGCCTGTTACCTACACGATTCCTAACCGCAGGCGCGTAGCCAAGGGGGGGGGGGTGAATGGGGAGACCGCCCCTCGACCATATTTTTTATGATATGGAAGTTTTATAGTAGCTGTTATAAGAGGTTTTAATATTTGTACACCAATAAATTAACTGTGTCTGAATTTTCGAAAATTCCCTGACCAACATTCTTCATCATACTTCCCTCTACCCGTGCAATTTTGACCGGTCTGTGAGGGGTTGAAGGGGGTTTTTCTATAAGGTTGTCCATAGATGAAATTTTGTGCAACATTATGGGTATGTTTTGAAGTGAATTCATTATTCAAATTCTGAACAAATAATAGGCTAAAAACCTTGAAAAGTGGGGTTGACGGTTATTGTGGGCCGTTACGTAGTATTACCTACAAAAGCAATGATCCACAGGAGTTGCGATGAGGTCGAACATGATGTGTGACTGGTGACAATCTTGAAAAAGGTTATGGATGGAAAAAAAAAACTTTTGGGAAAAACTTGGTTCTCAGGCAAAAGTGTACATCTGGTTGGTCATTTTCAAGCCCGAGAAGTGCCATTTCCGGTGATCGGGTACGTGCTATCAAAACCAGAAATTTTTATTGTACGCTGCGCGCCAACCAATAGTGGCGCTCCACTTTGATAGTTACTTGCGCCGCACGGGTTAGAAAATCCTACGCGCCTGCGCCCAAGCAAATGTCCCTCCACCCCCAATATTTGAAACAAATCGCCGCCCCTGGCTGCAACCATAAACCGTTTAAAAGTTTCCATGAAAGTTATTATGCGACCCTTTTTATTGTCTTGTTGTTGCTTAACTCTCCATCTGCTTGTTTATGTTATTTGTGTTCTTACTGTATATTTGTTCGTCAACTTTTATATGCTTTTAGTTCGTTTTCTTTGTACATATTGCTCATTTACTGTCATACTAATGACTTTGGACACAATAGTCGCTCCATATAACATAAAAAAAACCTGCCGTCAAAATCATAAAAAATTAAAGTAGGCGTACCCATGCGTCGAACACAGACATGTACCGAATCAGTTCTGTCGTGAATTTGTGTGTGATCTTCAACACAGGTCTACATCGCAGTTCTGTCGAATTTTGTGGATCGTCAACTTCAAACACACTGAGAGGTCAACTTCAAGTTCAAAATGTTTCGTGAATCTAGGCCTAGTCACACCGCTGTGTATCAAGCTTGGCTAGTTAAGACTCTCACTATGTGTGGTCGTGGTTCTTGATTCTCGCAATGAACACATTTCTTTTCCCAGGCCTAAAATTAGGCTTTCTTCTTGTTGTTGTGTCGTCTCAAGAATTAACACGGTTTATTCCTTCATGGGCGCCTTTGAGCCTGACACGAGCTCAGAATCGTATGAATCTAGAGTTAAATGGTGCAGCCCAATGCCACGCTACTGAAAAAGTCGTCGACATGAAGGTAGGCCTAACTAACCAATTCGAGCTGATATTATCATTCACAGCAATTCTAGTTAGACTGTTGAAAAATGTGATAATTTTTTCTGAAAGAGATATAATACCACCCTGGTTGTACAAATATTTTCAGGAGGGTGTTTTGCCTTATTTTGAAATGAAAAATCCTCAAATTTTGAGATTTTTACCAAAAAAACGTTTTTGCCTGTTTTGATGTTCCACATGTTTTGAGCATGGGTATTGTACTTCAAGTTCAAGGTCATTCAATTCAATACTGTGCAGTTTTTAATGTCATACAAACAAATTACTATTTGCAATGTACTTGTCTGCTTCTGGTCAACAAAAAAGTACAGAAATCGAATATTTTGACAGTTTCATAAGTTGACCTATTACTCCACAAGACAATATTTTTGAAGCCTAATTTTTTATATTCCTGTTCGATGGGATAAACTCTATATGCACCTGTATTAGAAAGGTAGTAGGATGTTTAATTGCTGAGAAATGAGACCTCAAAAGTCAAGAAAATGCCATGGTTGCGACAAATTGCGGAATTTCAAAGTGTGATAAATCGGCCAATTGTGGAGCAATATACTGTACAACTGAAATTTTCAGAACATGCTTATTTCATGATGTTCCAAATTTATACAATAAATTTGGGGATTTTTCAAAGATGTGGAATTACAACATCATTCCAAAATTTGGTGATTTGATATGGAATGATCCATTTCTCGATCCAAAGGGAAACATTAAATTGATATAGAACCTTCTTAGACCTGGAAAGGTCAAGTAGAACTTTCCTCCAATAAACAAGTTCACGGTAACCGTCGCCATCTTGCTCACGGTGCACGTCGTTGACCACGCGAACTCATCTGCTTAGTGACCGTCACTAACGTGCATGAATTACGTAAGGCTACGGATTATACTTACAGGGAACTTGCGTTGGAGAAATTTACTTCGAAATATTAATCTGATCGTTGTAGATCTTGATTGATATTTTAACGACATATACCGGTAAATATTATTAAGAATAAGGTTCCAAGGCACACAAGAAAACTCGAGTAGGACCATATAACGGGCTAAGCTGCCTAGCCTAGTCTGTTGAATATACTGGGTAGCGCATGTATAGTGTAGGTGTAGTAAGTTCATGCTGTGGAACGCCAATGGTCATGAGAAGCTGATGAAGTCAAATATATGGCAATAGGGATTTCGCTGGAATGCAAGGGCGCAGCCACTGGGGGGGGGGGGCGGGGGTCGTAACCCCCCAACTTTTGGGAAGTTCTCCATACATAATACATACACAAAACGTTTCTCATGACTGCCTTGCCCCCCCCCCCCCAACTTTCAGCCAGTGGTTGCACCCTTGCTGGAATGTACTTGTTAGGGCCGGCGGTCAGGGGCGGGGAGTGGGGGAATAACGTTTCGTTCCTGGGAATAGTTCAAACACCTATACAATACACAGTCGTTTGTCACTTGCCTAGACCCTGCCCGCGGGCAGCCCGGGGATTTAAAAAGTTCCAAGCCTCCACGGTCTGGTGAGGCATCGGCGGGTTTTGTTTAGGGGAGGGAAGTGGGGGGTGGGACAGAAACCCGACATGCACCCCAATATTGATGTTGTATTTTTCACGCACCTACATTATTTAAAGACTCATTGGTCATGCAAACATGCCTCCTCCTTCCTGGGGTTGTCGTTGATGCATGGGACTTTTTTCAATATGTTGGGCAATATGTCTGCGAACAGGCCTTGGACCGGCCCCTCAACCGTTTTCAACACGGGCCTTTCTGGGTCGCCATTTTGCCGTAAGGGTGTAAGAACTTTTTGAACAAGTAAAAGGCAGAAAGGCCCATGGGCTGAATGTCAAAAATAATATTTGTTTTTTTTTAGTACTTCTATTTACAGTAGATGAGGAAGTCGGGCTTCATAGTTCGGGGCCCGATAATGTCAGGCCCCACGCGCTGCCGAGTCAAACCACAGAGTTATATTGATAACAGTAACTTTGGAAATCCTGAAGCTATGCAAACTACTAGTACTCACCATAGACATCTAGGCTACATCCACAGCCTCATCAGGAAATGGTTGGCAGAAACCTGCGAATGAAATGAGATTTTTCGGGAAATAAGTGTTTGAAATGTGGACACTTAACAAGTTAGCTAGGCTGTCTCGCTGAGTGGCATCGATCGCCAGGCTGATGAAGTTTCATTCATCCCAGATATTATTCATTTATATCTTCCGTTAGGCCTACATTTGATGGTTTGAGGTAACATTATTTGATATCCACTCAGGTAACCCCTCCCACTCCCCCTCCCCAATACAATACATGAGAGTACAGTAGCCTACCATCCGCTAGTCGAAAAGATTGTCCGAGCGCACGAGCAGTATTCATCGCAGTGCATTGACTGTACTGCAGATTGCGGAGGTGCAATTTCGCAGAACTGGTTATGCACCGTGTACAAAATGGCCGCGGTTTCCGTGATAGTGTTTATTGCCAGAGTAGTTAATTTGAAATCAGTGTTTGCTGGCAATGTAACTCTGTGGAATGCCCTTTTGTTAATTATATTTCAATGCACAAAATGATCATCACAATATAGATTATACTGTAAGGGGAATAAGTAGACTTTGATAATAAATCCAGGTTAGTCTATGTGTCCTGATGATCACCTGTGTTTATGGAGGTCAAACATTGAACATACTGCATACCCAGTGCTAACAAAGCACGTTACAGTAGCAACTGCAATGAATCATAATTTTTCTGTTTGGATTTCTACTTTAAATTACAGTAGTGTCCATATTTCGTTTGATACTTTTCACCAGCTTGATCACTTTGATTTTACAAACGATGAAACCTTCAAGCTACGCTATTTCATCTCGAACAAGTATTCATCAGTTTCCAATCCACCAATATTCTTCTACACTGGAAATGAAGGTGACATTGTTCTATTCTGCAACAACAGTGTAAGTAGTGTATATCCTCCGCATTTAACTAACAACAGTGTAAGTAAAGAGTATTCTCCATATATACTAACAATATTGTAAGTTATGTATCCTCTGTAACTAATTTGGTGAAAGTACAGTGTATCATCTAGCAACAGTGTTCACTGTATCACTACTGTACATAACAACAGTGTGAGAACTGTGTATCATATAGATATAGCTTGCAACAAAGTATCCTCTATCACTAGCAAACTTGTGCAAGCACAGTGTATCCACTGTAGAACTAACAAGAGTGTGAGCACAGTGTATCCTCTGTATATCTATCAATAGTGTGAGTACAGTATATCCTCTGTAGAACTAACAACAGTTTGAGTACAACTAACAAGAGTGTGAGTACAGTGTATCCTATGTACAACTAACAACAGTGTGAGTATACCATATCCTATGTACAACCACCATCAGTGTGAGAACAGTGTATCCTATGTACAACTAACAACAGTGTGTACAGCTTCCTATGTACAACTAACAACAGTCTGATACTTACATGCTCTGTATAAAATAACAAGAGTGTGAGTACAGTGTAGCATTTGTATAACTAACAACAGTGTGAGTACAGTATATCCTCTGTATAACTTAACAGTGAGTACAGTATATCCTCTGTATAACTTAACAGTGTGAGTACAGTATATCCTCTGTATAACTTAACAGTGTGAGTACAGTATATCCTCTGTATAACTTAACAGTGTGAGTACAGTATATGCTCTGTATAACTTAACAGTGTGAGTACAGTATATCCTCTGTATAGTGTATCCTGTCTATCCTTAATATAACTACGGTCTTGCAATTAGCCTTTGTAACAACCTAGTGAATAACTTTTAGACATATGGACTATACAGCAGTTTTAGGTATCAATGCAATAGTTTCTGTGTGTTAGTACGTATATGATGCCATTGGCTTATGAACATAATCACTCATAAATTAAAAGATGGATTAACTTCATACATTGTCTGGACACAAACTCTACTGTTTTTCCTAGATGTCAATTTTTTCTTTTGAGAAAGTCATTTGAGGTCACCGTATGAACACAAAGACTCCAACATTAAACCTTGAATGTATGGAATGCCAAAAGGACCACAGGTGGCGCTACTACTCTAAACAGGAGGTGCTACTACCCTAAACAGGAGGTGCTACTACCCTAAACAGGGGGTGCTACTACTCCTATTAGGAGGTGCTACTACTCCTATTAGGAGGTGCTACTACTCTAAACAGGAGATGCTACTACTCTAAACAGGAGGTGCTACTACTCTAAACAGGAGGTGTTACTACTCCTAAGTGACGATGCTGCTGTAAAAAGGTGGCGCTGCTACTCTAAATAGGCGATGCTACTGCTACTACAGGCGGCGATGCTACTGTAAATTAGTGGCGCTACTACCCTAAACGGAAGGTGCTACTACTCCAAATTGGAGACGCTACTACCCTGTATCCAAGGCGTGTTTCCAAGGCGTGTTTCCAAAACAATATGCATAGAGGGGGTTATCATGAAGGTCAACCTCCACGCCGCGTGTGGTTATTGCGTAATCAAACCACATTTTTAACAAAGCTATTATTCCCCACAGGAAACTCTCGCGAGTTCGATCAGCGGTTAAACTCCTTTAAATATAGAAAGAAACTGCAGAGTGAAGTTTCTGTCGCTGATATACATTTATTGACATGAAAGGGGATAATAGTTTATATGCACTGATCTTTAATGAATACAATAAACCAATTTAAAAAAAAGGAGGTGAAGGGAGGGGTAATCAACTTGAAAAAGCAAGCTATCCTTATACTGACTGTGTAAAAATATGGAAATGTTCGAAGTGCATATACTGAGTAATTATCCTGGTTTATTTACTGTTGGCATATGGTGTCTCTCTCTCTCTCTCTGCTTTGACAAATTGCTAAAAGTTTCCATGTGATAGCTTCGAAGAGTTAATCGGCCACAAATAGACCCGCAAAGTAGTTAATGTGTTTTTAGGGACGTACAGGTTTGCGACAAGGAAGGGTGGTGTCATCTCTTTGTGACAACATATACCAAATTGATTGCTCGGTTACCTCAGTGTAGTTGTTATTATTATTCAAAGAAACCTGTCATCGGTTGAACCGTGGAAGTATTGATCAGACTTCCATGGTAGAACCAATGAGTTACGTATCAATTCCTTGGTAAAAATAAAGTTTTCTGTCAACCCATTATTGTTACTCATTGTGGCACGGTTGCAAACATGTCCGTAAGGAAAAGGTGTATCACCATGTAAACATTAGGGAAGCAGGATACTTCGCCCAACAACCATTTCGTCCAACTGCCATTTAGCCCAACCGCCATTTCGCCCAACCTTACCATTTTGCCCAACCAGCCTGGTCATTTCGCCCAACCAGCCTGGTCATTTCGCCCAACCAGCCTGGTCATTTCGCCCAACCAGCCTGGTCATTTCGCCCAACCAGCCTGGTCATTTGGCCCAACCAGCCTGGTCATTTCGCCCAACCTTGATTAAATATGATACGTCAAAAGGAAACGTAAGGGAATTGTTAACGTTACAGGATACGAACCAAATAGGAAACTTGAGGTTTGATAGGTTTTTATGAAGACCGATTCCCCTGTGTTTGTATAATAATATAACTTCCATTGTATGCGTAAACGCCTAAAGTAGTGTAATCCTCCCATTATACCCGAAATAACTGCTTAGACTTCGATCGATATCGAGCGGACCTCCCTTTTTTTGTTACCTATTACGAAGTAACCTAACCCAAAATAAATCAAATTGAACTAGTGGAATAGAAAAAGTAATATTATTCTGACTGAATATTAGTAAAAATATGGTTGGGCGAAATGACTATGATGGTTGGGCGAAATGACCATGCTGGTTGGGCGAAATGACCAGGCTGGTTGGGCGAAATGACCAGGCTGGTTGGGCGAAATGGCAGTTGGGCGAAATGGTTGTTGGGCGAAGTGACTAGAAAGCAACATTAGTATGATTTATTTTGTGTTGGGGGAATGGGGGTTCTTTACTCTGTGACTCTTGTTTCAGGTTTAAATATGTGCATGAGCCATTAACTAAAATAAGTATGAAAGACTGTCATACTTAAAAGTTTTGTATTGTGTCATTTATAGTGTATCTATATACTGTCATCCTGTTTGGACAGGGAGCAAGTAACAGCTCCTTGGTTTCACCACGCCAAGTTTATTACGTTCCTCGAACACAATCTACCTTACAAGATTGTATGGGTTAGGTAAATTGTAATCATGGTAACTCTGGCATTAAACTTCAATAAACGTTATAGCCTACCCACGCCCCGGTCATGGGCACATAATTCCAAAGGTGGGGACTAAATTCCAATCGCTCTCCCCGAATGATTTGTTGAGGTATAGACCTTAAGGACACGCTGTGACTATGGGTTTCATGAATGTATATTTTCCTGCGGAGTGCTCTCGGAAGAATTTTACACAGTTCGGGCTTCAAATGTATGTTTAGCCTAAATCAAATTAGGTAAATAATTAGGTTTATATATACACAAGGTTGTGTATGTTGAAACTTTAAATTTTGAAGAAACAAAATTCAAAAGTTGTTGTTTGTTTTTACGGTTTCCCCGAAAGCCCCCCCCCCCGACGACTAAAACGTTACCCTTCGGACAGACTATGGAGGTATGGCCCCCTGCCCCCTCTCCTTTCATACGCCATGGATCAGCCCTTAAATGGTATTCTACGCCGAAATAGACAGGTATCTCTTTCTGAATAATAATTTGAAGAGGGCACATTAAGGAGAGAACATACCTTCTTATTAATGCGTAAAAAAGAATAATTAGTTACTATTGTAAAATAATGCACTGGTCATCCAGCCTCTGAAAAGATCATGCTAGGATCGAAACGTCAGGCCCCATTTACTTTGAAGCATTAGCTACTATACTACCGAACACAGCCTCGCCCCATCATTATAAGATACATGTACGTAGAACATATTTCGTTCGATCAATCGGGAAACCTTTGCCTCTTTGGATTGAAAACGATGTATTTTTGCACAATTAATATATTACTAGATGTGATTGTACAAATGGTTGATTCCTACTACACGGTTATTTAGCATCTAGAATTAACTGTCCTGAGCCTGTTTGAGTTACATTTAAGGAAATAAAAAATCACTGACCACAAAGTTCGGCATTCAAATCTTTCTTTTGTAGTTGCAAATCGCGACGTCTCCTCTTAGTCGTTGTTACACTTATGTCCAACATTTCAGCCATTTGTTGATTTGTAAAACCCATCTCTACGTATTCGCGTATCTTCTCGTCCACGTTGAACGACATTCTTTGTAATTATAGTATGGATTCTTTTTCGCGTAAACTGTTTGAATTTTCCCACAATTTTATATCGAAACTAACGTTTCATATGGTAGTAACCGTTGATACTCTCATTCTGTACAGACATGAATATGTATATGTAGGAAAACTGAAGAGTGACCTTCGCTGACCCCGTGTGCAAATTGTTTTGGAAACACGCCTTGGAAACACGCCCTGGTTACAGGGTAGTAGCACCTTCCGTTTAGGGTAGTAGCGCCACTAATTTACAGTAGCATCGCCGCCTGTAGTAGCAGCAGCATCGCCTATTTAGAGTAGCAGTGCCACCTTTTTACAGCAGCATCGTCACTTAGGACTAGTAGCACCTCCTGTTTAGAGTAGTAGCACCTCCTGTTTAGAGTAGTAGCATCTCCTGTTTAGAGTAGTAGTACCTCCTGTTTAGAGTAGTAGCATCTCCTAATAAGAGTAGTAGCATCTCCTGTTTAGAGTAGTAGCATCTCCTGTTTAGAGTAGTAGCATCTCCTAATAAGAGTAGTAGCATCTCCTGTTTAGAGTAGTAGCATCTCCTGTTTAGAGTAGTAGTACCTCCTGTTTAGAGTAGTAGCATCTCCTAATAAGAGTAGTAGCATCTCCTGTTTAGAGTAGTAGTACCTCCTAATAGGAGTAGTAGCACCCCCAGTTCAGGGTAGTAGCACCTCCTGTTTAGGGTAGTAGCACCTCCTGTTTAGAGTAGTAGCGCCACCTGTGGTCCTTTTGGCGTTCCATATGAATGAACTTCACACTTTTGATTCACCTTAGCCAGTACAATGACTGCATGATGTAAAGTACAGTAACATTAAAATCTCATCAAATAAAGGTCAAAGTTTGAAAACATTGCAATTCCTTCCCTCATGTGACTGATGGACATCAATGCAGATATTTCTTCACCAAAATATGTATGATATCTTCTTGAAATAACTATTTTTAGATAGCACTGGATACAGTGGAAAATTTATTTAAATTTAAAGTATTTAAAGTGTTTCAGCAATATGTTTGAAGTAACTTTTTTTTTGTGAGGGACGGACATCAATACATATGACAAGTTAATAACATTGCAAATGTTTCACAATATTTAATAGTTTATTAAAACTTGAATATATTCCTAATATATTTGAGCAATTATGTAACAGGAATAATATTTCTTAACTTCATTCGTAACCACAAAGTTAGAATTGTGAGGGATATGCACAAGTGTTGCGTGAGGGACGGACAATTGCTGTGTGAGGGACCGGGTCAAACGCACAGTGCCTACAAATGTACCGTGCAATGTAACATGCAAGCTGAACCAAGAACTGAGCTGCACCTAAGTTATTAGTCACAGTTATAGTAATCTGAGTATTAAGAATATCTACCTAAATATTCTGTTTGATGAATGGGATGAACCTAACATGTTTAGTTTGGACAACTAATAGGCTTTTTGATTCCTTGCCCGAAGGCTCAAGGAATCTATGCAATAGTGATTGTGTGTGTATGTACATGGGTGTGGGTGCGTGTGTTTGTTTTTCTATCTGACCGAGGACTTGAACAAAAGAATTTCAGGTCCTCGGTTGTGATTTCTGAAGAATCACCACTTCCTTGGAAGAATTCTATTGTATAGGGTATTGTTATGGTTAGGGTACGTGGATTTGAACAATGGAAAATACAATGGGGTCCTCGGTCTGAATGTAATACAAACATGTGTGTGTGTGTGACAACACGATAACTCAACAATGGCAAGTTGGATTGAAGTCGTAGTTGGTACATAGATGCGCCACACTGAGTAGATGAACCCTATTGATTTTGGTGCTCATCACAAGAATATTAATGAGGTCACATGGTCAAATGTACACATTTTCAGAATTGAATCATGTACTGAACTTTGTGTGAAAATGTTGGTAGATAGCTGGTACATGATAATGTATGCGCAATGATATTATGCACATTTATTAGGGGCAGGGCAGGGCTTGAGTTGATTTTAGCTAAAAATAGCTTGAAAACATGGTAAGTTAACATATTTAGTAGTTAGGTCCACAGTCAGTGAAAGAACCTTGCTGATCCACTTAATTATCAATGACAAAAGCTTGGGATTATAATCTCAATTGGCAAGGAATCACAATAAGCCACTGGCTTTCTGGTTATATTACAAATGGGAGAAAAAAGCATGAGGGATGGACAGTCTAATTTATTTAACAAATTTATTGTATTTCTTTATTGAATGTGTGATTGTGAAGTGTCAATTGATAGAAATGAAAGGAAAACTAAATCCATTTTGTTCCTGTGACGGACGGACAGATTTCTGGTGTGCCACTTTTGTTATGTCCCTGTTCCATGTGCTGGATCATATAATTTCTATTTAAGTTTAAACATTAATTGGTATTTTATTCATTTTCCCATGTTATATGTTAAAAGAAGAATCCCACTTTATTCTCAAAACTTTACAGTTCAGTTTATATTTAAGGACAACCAGTGTCAGTCCGTCATTCTTAGATCTTATCAATCTGAATTCAAGCTTGTAATATGCCTTTTCAATTTCCTTTTCTCTTTTTTTTAAATTAGTTAAATATGGAGACTACAATGTTGGGCATTAACATAAATATGTTAACCAATTTAATTTGCATACTACTGTACTTTGATTGAAGTATGTTTTTCATCCTGGCTATATTTATATTCTACAGCCTATTGTGTCACACTCATATAAGATTATCCATGTGTAGCATCATCGAAACCACACTGCAGTTTTGCTGTCTGGTTGAAAGTCTCCATCTCAGAATATTAAAGTTCCTAATTGATTTTAAAATGTTTTGCCATAGGGTCTGCTGTGGGATATGGCTCCAGAATTTGAGGCCGTCGTTGTTTTTGCAGAGCATCGGTATTATGGAAAATCACTACCCTTTGGCAATGACTCTTTCAAGGTGAGATCACTGGTTCTTTGCCATTTAGGCTAAAGGAATCAGGAATCAATGTGATGGTGATATTATCTGCATGTGGGTGTACAGCACAGTGTTACAGGCCCCTAAGTAATCTCAATAATTTGTATGATTTTTGCAACAATTAGTTGTATTATAAATCAATATCATAGAATATTATAAATTAATCTAAGAATCATAGTGTAGAACTGCCTGGTGTGTGTGCATATCTGGTGTGTGCAGAATATTTGGAAAAGTTGAGAAGCTTCTAGAAGAGTTAGAACATTTGAGAACAATGTAGAACATCTCAACAGTACACATTGGAACAAGCTAGAACATTGGAGTGCCGCCAAGGGGACATCCCCTGTGCTATTTTTAGAACACTAGGTGAGGATTTCCTGGAAAGGTGAAGTGACCTTTTGGGTTGGTTGAACTGAGCTGGAGCTACTGTAAGATGCTTCTAGAATGGATGGACATTTCAAGATCTTTCTGGACTTGTGAAAAGGCTATATAAGCACCTGATAATTTGAGATCGAGAGTTTTAACCATCTTGGCTCCAGGAGTTTAATAACCTCTCGCTCAAGTGAATCCCACAATTCCAGTGTGAGTAAATACTCACTTAGTTTGACAGTAAAGTTATAGCTGTCTTTTTATTAGTGGATTTGCTACAAGTTTACCGGCTTCGAAGTCGCCCATCGTTGTGTAGCCGTCTTCGGTTCTGTGCCAGTCAGCACTAATTATTGTGGCCTCTGAGTTACCCAAGGACAGGAATCCAAGGATAAACAAGCTGCAAGCACAACTTGGACATTCATTAGTAGTCGACCTCCGAAGTGGAAGTCATCAAGTTGGGAGCTGGATTTCTTCAATATTGGACATTCGTCCGTCTACAAGTTTCGCTGGAATATTCGTCAGGACCTTTTGTCACTGCGCTCGCGTCGCGGCACACACCAGGTCGTGAGTAAATTATAGTATAACTTATTAAATCTGTTTTAGTGTAAACTGCTTAGATATTGATAAATGATCTTTGTTTGATTTTAACTACCTTGAACACACAATTAAATAAATACTTATTGTTATATTTAAAGTTAAATTTTACAGTGTGCTGTTTAGTCATTTGAGTTGTGAAACCAAGGGGAGGTGTATTCTGGCCTTGATCGAGTTGATCGTAACAACAGAAACACCTTGCAAAGCTTGCATGCACTTTATATACATGGTACTGTATGTAGTAGATACCTGTAGTATGTGCACTGCTGTTTTCATTATTGGTGAAGTTCAAAAGTCATTAGGGTACGGTTTTGTCATAAGGAATACAAGAACTTCACAGTAACACTTTTTACATTTAGTTAAGAGTTTTACCTCCATGAGTACACAAACTTCACAGTAAAACCTGTTTGTTAGGTGAAAGTGTTGGCAGTTATACCATAGTGATACTTTGTATTGTATGGCATGTGAACACTAACCAAAGTCCCATAGAGATCCTTGTTAATGAATTTTACATCATCTGTAGCTTGTGGTCTTGTGCTTGCTCACATATGTAGTAGAGTAATAGATTTCAGCATTACTTGCTGTGTTGCACTACTGTACTTTGTCCTTTCCAACTGAGTGTATGTCTAGTGAAAGTGATCTGATGCAACTTGTAGGACTACGGATTGAAAAATGAAAATAGTATCCCTTCAAAGAATATTTCCAATAAGTAATGTAACCCCAGGTTTGATGCTGACACCCAGGGGACAGTTGTCTTTCTGGAGGAGGAGGGAGCAGGTTGATCGAAGTAAGTAGGACCACTCACCTGCACCAAGACACTGTATCAGGCACATAATAATGCACCTCATGACATAAATGACTCATGTCAAATGAGCAAACAGAATTGAAGTACACAAGTTTTTTGTATATGTTCTGGCAATTAATGTAGTTATGATTAGAATCCAGCAAAAGCAAAACTGGTGAAGAAGCTGAATAATGACATTCACTAAAATACAAACTTAAAATTGGCTTGCCAATACAGTAGTTGGAATATCAAAACTACAATGGGGTTCACTCCTCCCTCCAGGCCAAGTCTGGAAAATTTAGTGATGTAGTGCCAGAAAATGAGCTCATGTACTAAGAGGTAGGCAGAAGTAGGCTGAACTGTAAAAAATGTGCATAGTTTCGTTTTGTGACAACCATCAAGGGAGGGAAAGAAAATTTGGTGATAGGATATTAACTGTTCTGGAAAACAATATTTTTGTTCACTATTACATATGGTGCACATGAACATTAAGATATCAAAGGCCATAGTTTTTGGATTTTGATTATTATATAAAAGTGTTAATAGTAGTTGCACAAATTTCAAAAGTGTGGGGGAGGGGCAATTCCAGTTATCTCATACTGAGCAGTTGAACTTTTGTGGAATATCTGTAGGTAGATAAATGATTTTTAAGAAAGGGTGGTGTGACTGTGGAGTTGCCAAATGTGACTCCCATGTAGTGGGGAGGGGATATGGTGGACCTCCCCCAAAAGTGTCAAATCCAATGTTGAATGTTGCATTCAAGGCATTTTAAGACAAAATCATATATGTAATATGATTATGTAAAGATTGTCCTAATGTTAAAATACATTTGAAATTTTAAAAATGTTCCCGACAGTACAGTATGTTTTTCCCCTGACTAACAATATATTGTCGGTGACTGTGTCGGTGACTGTGTCGGATTTGACCCAATCGCTGTCTAGGAATCCCTGTACTACCCCACATTAAACAAACATAACTTATTTTTGCATTTTGGTTTCCATGAAGAACTGGCATGAGCTCAATCTACGCTCTCAGGACTCAATTGTGAGCAGAGTATGCCGTATATGTGTGGAATAATGAATGTCTCTCGAAGAGTCACTAGGGAGATATTTCACTAAAGTTGCTTCTCACTTTGAATGTATAAATGACTTCCTTCAATTTTTCATGACTTTCTGTCAATTGGCGGTCATACATAACACTCAGTCGTTGCTTGCCCACCACGCAGGCCAGAGCAGAAAGGGGTGTACCCTGCAGGCCTCCTGTGAAAGGAACAGTAAAATCGGAACAGGAAATTTGCAATTGATATGTTGATATATTTTCAAGAATAAGTGGAGCAACAAAGAGGCTACCAAGTATGGCATGCGCACTGAACATACATGCCTTTCCATCTCCCCACCCTATTGGTGCATAAAAATCATTGCAGTTGCTTTGCTGCTGATAGCATAATAGAGGGCACCCTTCTATTCATGTCTTTTGAAAACGATTATTAAAGCCTTCACAATTGATTGACCAAAACAGCAGAGATTAAAAACCTGATGTTTGTTATGAAGTGTTGAACATGCTAAATACCCTCATCTGGATCAAATTTGGACACCCTGTACCATATCTAAATATAGGATTAAAGTTTTCTTGCAGGAAATATCGCACTTGAGAGGGTAACATGTTCATGCACTTCAAATATCTGACTGGGTTGAATGTAAGCAAAATTCACTGAAGAAACAGGCCATATTAATTAAGAAGACTGCCAACCTTCTATGGAAGTAAGAGAGAGTGCATGCATGAAAGTATTTCTCCAGCGGATCAGGGTAATAAACAAATTATTAAATCTCAGTTAAATAAAAACATTCCTACCTTAAAAGGAGTAGGGTGGTGGAAGGAACCAAGGTGAGTGAGGATTTTGCTGTATAATTGAGGGGTCATAATCCAGTAATTTGCTTTTGCCACCCTAGTACTGCCTAGTAGTTAGCTATCACTTTGCAATGAATTTGTCAGTCAATATACTGTAACATTCTGCACACTAAGTGCTTAAGAGAAGAAGAAATACATGTTAGCCTTCCACATGTAGTTTGACATGAGCAGAATAAAGGTAGTTAAAGTAGATTACAGGTCCATGAATACAGGCACTCTATTATAATGTACCTAACACAATTAGTGGACAAAATGCTAGGCCTAGACAGCACTATCAAGGCATCTGCTTATGACATCAGCTAATAGGCAACTATTTTAAAGCATTCACCTAAAATTCAATAAGTATTAGTGATGCTTCTGTGCCTCTCATTGCTACCATTTAGGTAAGGCAGGAATTAATTACAGTTTCTAGGCTGGGAAAACCACATTTCATGTATTTTGAATGAACTTACTCCAAATTTAGTTGCTATCCTTAGAACAAAACGTCATGTACATTGGTTAACCTTGCTTAGCAAGCTTTGTGAAACTAGTGTCAACCGCACACATCCATATAGGGCCCAGTTTATAGTCCGTAAATGCTAATCGTTGTTAGGGGCTGAACCTTCAAAAACATTCAAAATAACTAAGCATGAATAAATAGCTCACTTTGTGCTAATAGGACCCTACCAGAGTCCATCTTGGCAATTTCAGGCCTAAAAGTCAAAATTTTGCCCTAAATATTCATTTTTGACCACAGCAATTACTATGGCGTGAAATATCAATTACTGCACTTTACCCAATTAAACCATTTACATGCTGTTTTCCAGCCAAATTGAGAAAATACAATTTTGCCTATAAAACGTGTCGCACCACATTTAATTGCTCCAATTTACTTACACACTAAACTCTTCACTTTCTAACTCACTTCACAACCCATCTGCCAGCTGTCGCTGCGGAATCTTCTTGTTGCACCCAAAATTTTCTAAAATACATTAAATCACCTTCTGTCCTCCAAATTTGTAGACCACCAGTACTTAGTTTACTTCATCTTCTTCAGCATTCAGCATTAAATATAATGATAATGACTCATGAAATGCCAAAACATAACTACAGTAGGTCACTTTAGGGCTATTTTCCCACGGTTAACCTATTAGGCGGACATGCACTACTCTAATTGTGGTGGGATAACTATAGATTGAGAAAGAAATATGCTTCCATTGGCAGAACTGATATCTACTACGCAGGGTTAGGGTTAGACAGGTATAACAAGCAATTGCCTGGGAAGGAGGTAAAATTGTGCATGGAGGTGTGTAGCTTAGTGTGTGGGCAATATAGGGAAGTGTATGGTTGTTGACAAGGCAGCTAGTGGTGCGATCGGTGTATATATAAATCTGCACCGACTATGGCAATTAGGAGACACATCAAAATACAGACCAACCTTGTAGCACTCAACTCTTACAGTTCTCCTTTAGTGTTTAACCTACAACAACCAATGTCATACCTATCCCATTCCTGGTAAAGCTTCACAAACAATTGAATCAGATAGCTAAGTAGTACAGTTTTGGTTACTAGCCATAGGCAGGCAAGTAAACTATGCAGTCAAGTTTGTTTGTGTGCGTGTGCGTGTGTATGTGACACTTGCTCATAAACATTGTAACTCAAACAGTTTACGGCACATTAATGTCATACTTGGGTATGTGGATCTGTCTTGCTGCATACAAAACATTGTGTAAAATTCAAAGGTCAACAGAGGTCATATTGTCAAATCCTTTAAACATAATTACTCAAAGAGTACATCTTTGTTGAACTTCATATATCGTATGTAGATCCAGTTTGGTGAGTACAAGAACCTTATTGAAAATGGTGGTCAAAGGTCATTTGCCATCAACATAAGTCAAAGTCTGAAAATCTTGTTAACGTGATAGATAGCTCAAAAAGGACATCTTTGTTGAAGTTCATACTTTGTATGTAGTTCCTGCTTGGTGAGTGCAAGAACCCTAGTGAAATTGGTAGAGGTCAACTTCTGTACAGTGTAGTTTTGTGAAAGGGCCAAATTGTCCACAATATGTAGCTGGACAGGACATCAAATCTGCTTCAAAAAGTTGTTACTCTTGTCTCAGTGCTTAATTTATACACACTCAAATGGCCCTTATCAGTTTTCTCAATCTCTGCTTCAAGTGGCCTCCAGGTTTATATCTCAAATGGTCCCAAAATTGGCTCAGGGAGTCAACATGTTATGTCAAATGGTCTCAAAGTTGGCCTTTTTCTCTGTGTGTTAAACTAGGTGATATGGCTTATGACAGTAAGTTAACAATGTCATTTTCTCTTTTGCATTAATAACAATTATTAAAGGGGTGGCTGGTGGTAGAACTGCTTTGCCAGCTCAAAATTGGTACAAGAAAATGTCCATGTGCCCATAAATAGAACATCTGTGTGTCTGTATTCCCCCTAAGTAGGAAGACTGTTCTCTCTGTATAGTGAACAAATTGAAATATAATGTCTACATTGTAAAAATGCATATCACTGAATTAATTGGTTGATGCCCACCAGTGAGTGCTACAAATAAGAGTTGGAAATCTGCAATCTTTTCTGGTCCTCACTTAAATTCTTGGACTAATTATAATAGGCCATCAGCTGAAGCTCAAAATGTGGCTGTAAAATCAGTTTCGTTCCAGCAACCCCGGGTCTAGACTTTTAATGCATTTTTGGGTAGTTTAATACATCACAAACATTATATCAAAAGTTCTCCAAAAAATTTCCTGCAGTATTTTTGTAACGCACCCTTGAAATTGGGTATGTTATGTAGACATTACGTGCTACGATGCTATGTATTAGGAACACATGTGCTAACGTTAGATTTGGTACAGTGGTGCATACTTTTCTTATATGTTTAATTACGACTGATATATTTTTTTTGTATAATAGTTGGGTCAGGGTTACAAGAATGGTGGAAGAGGATTCTGGTCTAAGGGTCAGTGAGGGTTGTTTTCAGGCATCACAAGTTGTGCCCTCCCCCCCCCTCCATTTTCGCCAAAATGGTAAAAAATCACATTTTCAACTTTGAAATATGAAATACAATTTTTGCACATTATAACTTAAGGGTTTTAATTATAAAAATGTACCACTTTTAATAAACTCGGATATAATGCTTTGTAATAAATCAAATATTTTTAGATTTTCCCCCTATGTTATGCATTTCGTCTGTGCATGTATGCGTAAATATACACATATAATGAAAAGTTCCTTTCCATAATTGTTACACTCCCCATGCAAACTGTTTTACACATGTGACCCCCTCCCCCTCTACTTTACATGTAGCTGAAACCCTAGTTACAATGAGATGTGCCAATGCCCCAAGACCAGTGAGTTATTTCTTTTGTATAAATCAATATATAAGTTGGCACACTAAGACATCATGGCATATCGTAGATGTGAAATAAAGTTAGTCGGTATATATCCGTTACCTTAGTACTCTTTCTACAGTCTTCTGCAAAACTAGGTACTTTCTCCATGTTACAGAAACGACATGTTTATAATTCGTATTCCTGCAAAAAGTGTTTCCAAGGGAGTTAACGTATAAAAGAAAAGATCGACAAGGTTTCGAATGGTATTTTGAATAATAATAGTTCTATATTCTACAAATAATATGAATAATAAAGGTGAATGGTACAAATAAGTGAATAATGAAGACAGTTAACTTAAGCCCCAGATAGAAAGAAATAATGTATCTATTAAGACTGGGTCGATACACTCAATGGTGTAGTAGAGCTGGGCCTTTGCGATGATTCAAGATACAGGTTCTTCATCAAAAGGCGCGGCGAGGAATTAATAAGTGATTAAAAGTTCATCCAAGGACAGTTGTACTAGTTATAACAGGATCCACTTCAATTCACTGCATGGAAGTCAGATATGGTATGGAAATGGGAAAGTCATGTTCCGTAGTAGAGGTGAAGATAATTAGATGAAATAAAAGTCACTAAAGACTTGAATATCCTTCAGTCAAAACTTGAACAGATGCACAAAACGTGTTAACAATATGAACAAAACAGGTAACGAAATTTTACGGCAAAACAATAAAGAACCGTGATATTGGAACAGGGTCAGGGGCGATGGTTCCCCAACAACAGTATATAAACCTCTGACTGGTTTCAGGACGCGGTATTTGCGTCATCGTCTTCAGTAAATGTAGTTGTGAATATGCAAGAGGTAAAGCATGCCCATAACACCCTCCTCCCCCCTCCCCTCTCAGCAAAAAAAGTGTGATTTGAAGAAAATGTGGATATTTATCATAAGGTGTCTGGTAGGTAGGGTAATCTACATAAAACTACTAATAGCTAAAATGAATATATGAATAAGATCATGTTTTCTGGTTCCTTTAAACCCTGGGGAACAAAACAATGACAACATGACTTTGAAAAAGTTAACCCTCTTCACAAACTTCAAACTTGATTAAAATTTCAGACTAAGATATCAAGATTTAACACCATCACAGTTCATCCTCCAAATCATCTTCCCCTGCATCAACAATCTCAACATCTTCTTGGAAGTTGCTGCAATTTCTATATTTACATAGGTCTGTACACAGTAGTTGTGCATTCATTCAGGAACATCTTCTTTTAAGACATTTGCCGACTCTACAGCTACTGCTGACACACTGAAGCAAAACATCTGGGTCAGGTGGCTTCGTCATCCAAGTGATTATAAGGTCATCATTTTCAAGTTTCCATCCATGTCCCTCTGGTGAGAGTGCATCAATCCTTTGCTGCAATGCCCTACTGTGAATAGCAGCCGGGTTGGTGCAGTGCTTAACATGCTGGACCAGAGCATCTTTTGTTGGTGGTAAACTCTGCTCTGAGGAGGAGATGAACAGAACACCTTGTACCATGAAATTGGATATTTTTGAGTCTCACATTTTATGATGGGGTACCAATATAATCACAATTCAGCTAGAAATATGTTGCAAATTACTTTAATAATTTCAATGGAAAGATTAACCTGATATTGCATCTCAAAGCGTTTAGAGAATTTTTTAATTTTCCTTTGGGGAGGACCCCCATATTCCAAAAGTCCTAGATCCACCCCTGAACACTCAATGAACCACACATTAAAGAGAGTACTTTACCTTTCAAGATCTGTATGTCTTCCTTGTCAAGAATTGTATCTAGTTTCTTCAACATAGAGAGTGGTACCTCACTTCAATGGCAACACGGTCTTTTCCTCTAATATTCATAAAATCTGGGCTCATCTTTTTTCCGCTCTGCTGCTTGTCGAAGCAATACTTTAATAAAATGAAATAAAAAAAGCAAATTGTTTTGCATTTTCTGTTGATCAAAATGTAAGTTTGAACAAATAAGAACTAAGACAATTTTATTTATATACCATGTGATCTGCTCATCTTCTATGGACAAACAAAGACACATTCAAATTTTGCAAACCAGTGTCATGCAAAAAAGAATTAAAACAGGCTTTTTTTAACAGTACAGTACATTATCTCTTAATGTTATGGTTTAAATTATACAATGGTAGATTATATCTGTTACTAATCATAAAGGAGACAGATACTTGTTCATTTTGTTAAAGCTAGACAGGCTGACCATAAGACCTTGCAAACCTAACCTTATTGCACCTTTGTTACACTTATTTTTCTAACTAATATAATATCTCTATCATTCAAATAAAGGGCCACAGTAAGAAAACTATGAAGCCTGTATTTAACACTTAGGCTAGTGCCCCAGATGGAGAATTTGAAACAAATTTCTGTTCCTACCACCTTATAACAAAACAAATCAGATGACCATGCCACTAATTATATTATGTTCAGGTCCAAGACCGTGCCCTTTGACTTAGATTCTATCCCTCAAGAGCTACTGATCTTGCATTATGCAACTTCTCTTAACACTTCAACTATGCCACAGAAGTACAAGTAGAGTCGTGTAGTATGCTTAGGCTTACCTCCATCGAAAGTCTCTGCCTGCTGCAGCTTGTCCTGCACCCGTTTGCAACGCCGAGTAATGTATTGTTTCTTTTCCCACATATAATAAATTGAACAGGCAATACACCAGAGCTTCTGCTTGGTTTCCTCGATCTTTTCCGTCAATTCTTCGTTTAAAATCATATGGGGTCTCCTCTGGAACTGTCCGTTTTCTTGCAGCAATGTGCTTGCTATCAATGAACCGCCTGTAACACTTATCGTGGAACCCCATCATACTATGCTGTTGAACACACGCTTGATCGTAGTAGGCCATGGAGTAATCAGTAGTACGGCGATATCACTAACTCCGCCGCTGAGATTAAGCCAATCTTTAGCGCAGGAAGTAACTTTAGTCCATCGTTTATTCGTCAGTGCCTTGACTGCTTCAAATTTTACAGATTCAATGTGCACTGAGCACTGTAGATTTCCGTGTGTCGGAGACTGACTAGCGCCCGTGGGAGCCGCCATGTTTGTTGTTTTCTACATAGATTGCACACAGAACTCATGGCTCATTGGACAATTCATATCACATGGTACAGATATCTAACTGGCGCACAACTTTTGAACGTAAAACGGCAGGTTTCTTAACATACGCAATAAAAAATATAGTTCGATCTTTCGAGCGGAATTGCAAAAAAACTGCAGGAAAGTACATGGAGAACTTTTGGATCATTAATCTTAGTTAATTTATGTATTCAATGCTGTAGAGAAATTTTAGACCCGCAGTTGCTGGAACGAAACAAGCGAATTTCGACCTTCAGCTGATGGCCACTAACTCACTTGCTGTACATTAGTCAGGTAGTTAAGTGGAATTGAGCAAATTATCTACTAAACAGATATTAATCAAATGTAAGCCTTGCCTCCATGCAGGTGGATCTAGCTAGTTGGTCAGTCGTCAATTAACACTGCAAGCCATGGCACACTTCTCGACAAAGCAGTGAATTTAATTTTTCACAACTGTCTGTTTTGAAGGTTGAGTTGATACTCCGAGATCCACCTCTAGTCTAGGTTGAATGATTTGAGGGTGAAGCATTAATGTATGTTGTTTGTTGGGAATTCTAAGAAAAATCTTTCAGTATTTACTATTAAGTGTTGGGTGTCTCAGTCAGTAGCTGATCTCTTCATGAAGCTACACTTAGGATATATTATGTGTAAGGCTTGAATTTCACTGACTTGAATTTGACTTTAATGTGTTTTGTTCCCTTCTTGAAGGATCTGATGCATTTAAAATACTTATCATCTGAACAAGCATTAGCAGATTATGCATATCTGATTGGAGCTATCAAGGAAGAACCTAGCCTGGCACACAGCCCTGTGATAGCATTTGGAGGATCTTATGGAGGAATGCTAGCTGCGTGGATGAGAATGAAGTATCCAAACGTCATAGCAGGGTAAGTCATGATATACCAATCATGTGGGTGGGTATCAGTGAGCAGGGTAAGTCATGATATACCAATCATGTGGGTGGGTATCAGTGAGCAGGGTAAGTCATGATATACCAATCATATGGGTGGGTATCAGTGAGCAGGGTAAGTCATGATATACCAATCATGTGGGTGGGTATCAGTGAGCAGGGTACTGTAAGTCATGATATACCAATCATGTGGGTGGGTATCAGTGAGCAGGGTACTGTAAGTCATGATATACCAATCATGTGGGTGGGTATCAGTGAGCAGGGTAAGTCATGATATACCAATCATGTGGGTGGGTATCAGTGAGCAGGGTAACTCATGATATACCAATCATGTGGGTGGGTATCAGTGAGCAGGGTAAGTCATGATATACCAATCATGTGGGTGGGTATCAGTGAGCAGGGTAAGTCATGATATACCAATCATGTGGGTGGGTATCAGTGAGCAGGGTAAGTCATGATATACCAATCATGTGGGTGGGTATCAGTGAGCAGGGTAAGTCATGATATACCAATCATGTGGGTGGGTATCAGTGAGCAGGGTAAGTCATGATATACCAATCATGTGGGTGGGTATCAGTGAGCAGGGTAAGTCATGATATACAAATCATGTGGGTGGGTATCAGTGAGCAGGGTAAGTCATGATATACCAATCATGTGGGTGGGTATCAGTGAGCAGGGTAAGTCATGATATACCAATCATGTGGGTGGGTATTAGTGTAGGGATGCACTAGATTTACTTCACTTCCTCACTTACCTGTCTCCTCAAAACAACTGCACTCTTGCTGTACAATATGTACTGCAACTGGTAATGGCCTCGACAGGTGACCGCCCATTCCGGTCTACCCCCCTCCTCATTCTACCCATTCAATTTTTAAGAAACACACAATTAGCTTAGTTTTTCCACCTTTGATTACCTTTTGGAATTTTTCACTTTTGAACCCATTTAAGGATCAACAAAGGATTGTACTGGACGCATCTTTCAGCACGAAGATTGGATCAGTATCCTTTGGGATCCTTAGTTTTGCCACTGTCTATTCACCTATGTCTTTGTGAGGGTACCAGTTTTGCAAAATTAGCATCAAGGACCCTCCTCATTCCAACTAAGGAGGATTGTCCACAGTCCAGTAGTTTGGGTTTCTGGGAAATTTCTTCCTCTCCTTCAGGGGATGTCATCTTGCCACTATCGAGAGATGCACATGCCCTGTTAGCTACACATATCCTGTACAGGTTTTCATAGGCCTGTACGGCTAGCGTGACAAGCACTAGGATACACATCAGCTCTATTGGCATTAAGAGGGCTAGCAGTATAAGTAAATCTCAACCATCCACTATGAGGAATTAGTGCACTATTAGTAGCTACATATAGCAGGGGTGGTTGTTATCTTCAAGAACGGTGTTTAGTTTCTAAGCCTCAAGAAGTCAAGATAATGTTGCTATGATGAGTCCAGAGAAGCTGATCTGAGATTTGGAATAAAAACTCTATGCTGTAAAATCTTTACCAGTGAATGAAGTGTTTGATGCTTTGTCAATGGTGACATCCCTATGTTCCAATGTCTCTATGTTCCGACGTCTCTTTGTTGCGACAATTTTTTTTTACCAAAATTTTTTGGGACCCAATTTTTTGCGGGGGGGACTTAACTTTTTTGGACCCCAATTCTTTTGGACCCAAATTTTTTGGGACCCAATTTATTTTGTGGAATCAATTTTTTTGGACCCACAAATTTGGTCCGAAAAAATTTTGGTCCGAAACTTGTTGGTCAAAATTTTGGTCAAAAAAAAGTTGTCGGAACATAGAGACGTTGGAGCATAGAGACATCGGAACATAGAGATGTAACCTTGTCAACATGATAACTGATTCCTTATACCTTTATACCTTGCTGCATTAGTCAAAAGATAATCCTCTTCATTTTGGTGTGCCCAAGTTCATGTATATTAACATGTATTGCTTACCACACACTATGAATATGTTTAGGCATCGTAATCACGAAACGTTTTTCGTTTCTGGTTGGTTACCTGCCTTAGGCAGGCAAGTAACTCATGCAGTCAAGTTGTATGTGTGTTCGCGCGTGGGTGTGTATGTGATGCCCTAGTTCGTAAACATGATATCTCAAGATAGGTAACCCTCTGCAGTTTTCATATGTGGCAAGTGGTTCCCCATTATTATTAGGACAAGAACCCTATTGCTTTGGGTGAAGGTCAAAGGTCATTTGGGGTCAGCAGAAGGCAAAATGTGAAAATCTCAAAAACAAAAGGACAACATTCTGTGGTGTAAATCTTTTACACAATTTGGTGTAGGTGAGAATTCATTTATGGTCACCAGGGATCAAACCTTGAAATATATGTAAACACAGTATCTCCAAATAGGAACTTTATTGGGGCTCATATTGTGCGTACAAGAACCTTAGTGTTTTGGGTGTAGGTCAAAGGTCGTATGGGGTCATCACCAGTGTTTCCCTTAAGAAATTTCCCATTGAGTCAAAATGGCTAATATCTGAACATTTGACTCACCGCCGTCCTGGGTGCCCCCTCCCCTTTGAAAATTTTTCTTTTGGAAGGGAGCTTAGATGTAAAATGGTGCTTTCATTTTCCTCTTTTCAGGTATGCTTATAAAGGGATTATGTAATGAATTTTCCTCTGAAGAAAAATTGTGCTTTCTGGTGCCATATGAGCTGTTGTTGGAACCACTCGATGAGAGTTTTAGAATCATTTTCACTGATTTTTAAAAGTACTATCAGTGAAAAAAATGGGCCCCAAACTTTAGCCACTTCTTTCTGAACTCTCTTGTGTTCTTCTCATTGGCCTTTGACTGTGAGTCCTGTTCGTTCCCCTCTGGTTGCCCCTAAACCAGAAGTTAAATAACTTGTTTTGTTTTTTCTCTGGCCCCTTATCATTGGGGGTTACCGTTTGTTACTACCTTCAGCCATTTTAGACGAATGTGGCATTAGATAGACTAGGCCTAATGATTTAGCCAGCGTTAAAATTCTATTTTTGGTGTGTTCAAACAATGTGTAATTCCCATTCCTTATTACAAACTGTGACCTGCTCCTGTTTACTGGCCTATATTTATTGTTACCCCTGCCCTATTCCAACAAGTTTTAACATACCTCAAACACTAATAACTCTGTCAGGTCTGAATGAAGATGTGAAATTTAGGCAAATTTGACTTTCCCATATGTAGTAAAATTTCCTTGCTGTTTTAGCTGGGGTCAAATGTCGGCTAAGTTACATGCATTACGTCATTCCATATCAAATCCCCAAATTTTGGAGTATGTTGTGTTTCGACCTCTTTCAAACTTACCAAATTCTTTGTAAGCCTGGAACACCATGAATAAGCATATTCTGAAAATTTTAGTTGCATTGCTTCAAAATTGGCCAATTTATCACACTTTGAAATCCCACAAATTGTCCCTACGATGGCATTTTCTTGATTTTTGAGGTTTGATATCTCAGCAATTAACCATTCTACTACCTATCTAATACAGAAGCAATGGGCTCTATCCCATAGAAATACTTTGAATTCCCATTCTTTCCATTCTATCGGATAGAGTCCATAATCTTCTGTAATATCAAGGTAGGATGTTTCATTGCTGAGAAATCAGACCTCAAATTGCCACAGTGGCGACAAATGTGTTATTTCATGGTGTTCCTATCATAAGATAACTTTCATAATATTTGGAGAGGGTCTAGCCACAGCCATCCATGATTTGACAAGGAATGACTCAGTATGAACTTCAGCCAGGGTAAGCTTCCAAATTACTATTGTGCTGCCACATGGATGGACATCCTACTATTACAGGGAAACTAATAATGGTATACTGTACCAGCCACATGGATGGACATCCTACTATTACAGGGAAACTAATAATGGTATACTGTACCAGCCACATGGATGGACATCCTACTGTTGCACCATGTGGGTTACCATACTATAGCATGAAAAAAAGAGGCATTCATAACAGCAACATGGATCGTTTGCTTACTGTAGCATGTCATGGCAAACCAGCTGCATGGGTGACTTCCCTACTGTAGCTGGGACATTAGTGATGTCATACCAGCTGCATGGATATCTTCCCTACTGTAGCTAGGAAATTAGTCATGGCATACCAGCTGCATGGATGGCTTCCCTACTGTAGCTGGGACATTAGTCATGGCATACCAGCTGCATGGGTGACTTCCCTACTGTAGCTGGGAATTTAGTCATGGCATACCAGCTGCATGGATGGCTTCCCTACTGTAGCTGGGACATTAGTCATGGCAAACCAGCTGCATGGGTGACTTCCCTACTGTAGCTGGGACATTAGTGATGTCATACCAGCTGCATGGATATCTTCCCTACTGTAGCTAGGAAATTAGTCATGGCATACCAGCTGCATGGATGGCTTCCCTACTGTAGCTGGGACATTAGTCATGGCATACCAGCTGCATGGGTGACTTCCCTACTGTAGCTGGGAATTTAGTAATGGCATACCAGCTGCATGGATGGCTTCCCTATTGTAGCTAGGAATTTAGTCATGGCATACCAGCTGCATGGATGGCTTCCCTACTGTAGCTAGGAAATAAGTCATGGCATACCAGCTGCATGGATGGTTTCTCTACTGTAGCTAGGAAATAAGTCATGGCATAGCATCTGCATGAATGGTTTCTCTACTGTAGCTAGGAAATAAGTCATGGCATAGCAGCTGCATGGATGGCTTCCCTACTGTAGCTAGGAAATTAGTCATGGCATACCAGCTGCATGGATGGCTTCCCTACTGTAGCTGGGACATTAGTCATGGCATACCAGCTGCATGGGTGACTTCCCTACTGTAGCTGGGAATTTAGTCATGGCATACCAGCTGCATGGATGGCTTCCCTACTGTAGCTAGGAATTTAGTCATGGCATACCAGCTGCATGGATGGCTTCCCTACTGTAGCTAGGAAATAAGTCATGGCATACCAGCTGCATGGATGGTTTCTTTACTGTAGCTAGGAAATAAGTCATGGCATAGCAGCTGCATGAATGGTTTCTCTACTGTAGCTGGGAAATTAATCATGGCATAGCAGCTGCATGGATGGCTTCCCTACTGTAGCTAGGAACTTAGTCATGGCATACCAGCTGCATGGATGGCTTTCCTACTGTAGCTAGGAAATTAGTCATGGCATACCAGCTGCATGGATGGTTTCTCTACTGTAGCTAGGAAATAAGTCATGGCATACCAGCTGCATGGATGGTTTCTCTACTGTAGCTGGGATATTAGTCATAGCATACCAGCTGCATGGATGGCTTCCCTACTGTAGCTAGGAACTTAGTCATGGTATACCAGCTGCATGGATGGCTTCCCTACTGTAGCTAGGAAATTAGTCATGGCATACCAACTGCATGGATAGTTTCTCTACTGTAGCTAGGAAATAAGTCATGGCATACCAGCTGCATGGATGGTTTCTCTACTGTAGCTAGGAAATAAGTCATGGCATACCAGCTGCATGAATGGTTCTCTACTGTAGCTATGAAATAAGTCATGGCATATCAGCTGCATGGATGGCTTCCCTACTGTAGCTAGGAAATAAGTCATAGCATACCAGCTGCATGGATGGTTTCTCTACTGTAGCTAGGAAATAAGTCATGGCATAGCAGCTGCATGGATGGTTCTCTACTGTAGCTAGGAAATAAGTCATGGCATAGCAGCTGCATGGATGGCTTCCCTACTGTAGCTAGGAAATAAGTCATGGCATACCAGCTGCATGGATGGTTTCTCTACTGTAGCTAGGAAATAAGTCATGGCATAGCAGCTGCATGGATGGTTCTCTACTGTAGCTAGGAAATTAGTCATGGCATAGCAGCTGCATGGATGGTTTCCCTACTGTAGCTAGGAAATAAGTCACGGCATACCAGCTGCATGGATGGTTTCTCTACTGTAGCTAGGAAATAAGTCATGGCATAGCAGCTGCATGGATGGTTCTCTACTGTAGCTAGGAAATTAGTCATGGCATAGCAGCTGCATGGATGGTTTCTCTACTGTAGCTAGGAAATAAGTCATGGCATACGAGCTGCATGGATGGTTTCTCTACTGTAGCTAGGAAATAAGTCATGGCATAGCAGCTGCATGGATGGTTCTCTACTGTAGCTAGGAAATTAGTCATGGCATACCAGCTGCATGGATAGTTTCTCTACTGTAGCTAGGAAATAAGTCATGGCATACCAGCTGCATGGATGGTTTCTCTACTGTAGCTAGGAAATAAGTCATGGCATACCAGCTGCATGAATGGTTCTCTACTGTAGCTATGAAATAAGTCATGGCATATCAGCTGCATGGATGGCTTCCCTACTGTAGCTAGGAAATAAGTCATAGCATACCAGCTGCATGGATGGTTTCTCTACTGTAGCTAGGAAATAAGTCATGGCATAGCAGCTGCATGGATGGTTCTCTACTGTAGCTAGGAAATAAGTCATGGCATAGCAGCTGCATGGATGGCTTCCCTACTGTAGCTAGGAAATAAGTCATGGCATACCAGCTGCATGGATGGTTTCTCTACTGTAGCTAGGAAATAAGTCATGGCATAGCAGCTGCATGGATGGTTCTCTACTGTAGCTAGGAAATTAGTCATGGCATAGCAGCTGCATGGATGGTTTCCCTACTGTAGCTAGGAAATAAGTCACGGCATACCAGCTGCATGGATGGTTTCTCTACTGTAGCTAGGAAATAAGTCATGGCATAGCAGCTGCATGGATGGTTCTCTACTGTAGCTAGGAAATTAGTCATGGCATAGCAGCTGCATGGATGGTTTCTCTACTGTAGCTAGGAAATAAGTCATGGCATACGAGCTGCATGGATGGTTTCTCTACTGTAGCTAGGAAATAAGTCATGGCATAGCAGCTGCATGGATGGTTCTCTACTGTAGCTAGGAAATTAGTCATGGCATACCAGCTGCATGGATGGTTTCTCTACTGTAGCTAGGAAATAAGTCATGGCATACGAGCTGCATGGATGGTTTCTCTACTGTAGCTAGGAAATAAGTCATGGCATAGCTGCATGGATGGTTCTCTACTGTAGCTAGGAAATTAGTCATGGCATAGCAGCTGCATGGATGGTTTTTCTACTGTAGCTAGGAAATAAGTCATGGCATAGCAGCTGCATGGATGGTTCTCTACTGTAGCTAGGAAATTAGTCATGGCATAGCAGCTGCATGGATGGTTTCTCTACTGTAGCTAGGAAATAAGTCATGGCATAGCTGCATGGATGGTTCTCTACTGTAGCTAGGAAATTAGTCATGGCATACCAGCTGCATAGATGGTTTCTCTACTGTAGCTAGGAACTTAGTCATGGTATACCAGCTGCATGGATGGTTTCTCTACTGTAGCTGGGAAATTAGTCATGGCATACCAGCTGCATGGATGGTTTCTCTACTGTAGCTGGGAAATTGGTAATGGTATGCCAACTGTTTGGATGATGACTGTGTAAGATGTCATATTCAGACTTGATAAAAGTTTCACCCTGCATGTGAAGAAACTTTAAATCTGTGATATCTCCTAGATTGAATAATTATTTTTCTAAAATTGAACAGTGTATGATCACAGTTCTCCCTGTGTGCAAAGAATATTAAGAATTTGGTGAATAATTAAATTGAAACACTGTGTATGATCAGAGTTCTCCCTGTGTAAAGAGAACATTAAGAGTTTGTTGGATAATTAAAGTGAAACACTGTGTTTGATCGTTCTCCCTGTGTACAGAGAACATTATGACTTTGGTGGATAATTAAACTGAAACGCTATGTATGATCAGAGTTCTCCCTGTGTACAGAGAACACTAAGAGTTTGGTGGATAATTATACTGAAACATTGTGTATGATCAGAGTTCTCCCTGTGTAAAGAGAACATTAAGAGTGTGGTGGATAATTAAACTGAAACATTGTGTATGATCAGAGTTCTCCCTGTGTACAGAGAACATGAAGAGTTTGTTGGATAATTAAATTGAAACACTATGTATGATCAGAGTTCTCCCTGTGTAAAGAGAACATTATGACTTTGGTGGATAATTAAACTGAAACACTATGTATGATCGTTCTCCCTGTGTACAGAAAACATTAAAAGTTTGGTGGATAATTAAACTGAAACATTGTGTATGATCAGAGTTCTCCCTGTGTACAGAGAACATGAAGAGTTTGTTGGATAATTAAATTGAAACACTATGTATGATCAGAGTTCTCCCTGTGTAAAGAGAACATTATGACTTTGGTGGATAATTAAACTGAAACACTATGTATGATCGTTCTCCCTGTGTACAGAGAACATTAAAAGTTTGGTGGATAATTAAACTGAAACATTGTGTATGATCAGAGTTCTCCCTGTGTACAGAGAACATGAAGAGTTTGTTGGATAATTAAATTGAAACACTATGTATGATCAGAGTTCTCCCTGTGTAAAGAGAACATTATGACTTTGGTGGATAATTAAACTGAAACACTATGTATGATCGTTCTCCCTGTGTACAGAGAACATTAAAAGTTTGGTGGATAATTAAACTGAAACATTGTGTATGATCAGAGTTCTCCCTGTGTACAGAGAACATGAAGAGTTTGTTGGATAATTAAATTGAAACACTATGTATGATCAGAGTTCTCCCTGTGTAAAGAGAACATTATGACTTTGGTGGATAATTAAACTGAAACGCTATGTATGATCAGAGTTCTCCCTGTGCACAGAGAACATGAAGAGTTTGGTGGATAATTAAATTGAAACACTGTCTATGATCATAATAGCATCGTGCATTATCATGAACAAAATTCTGAAGTAGTTGATACATGTAGCATGGTCAATCATGCAGTACGCTCTGGGAGCATTAAAAGCATAAAGAATGAGCATATTTCAGAACTAAAAATGGAGCATATGTTGGATAATTAAATTTGCTAAATCATTTACACTGTTTCTGATAATACAGTACTTAGCTACTCAATCATTAATTTATCATTTTTCCACACAGATCTATTGCTTGCTCTGCCCCTATTTGGAACTTTCCAAAGGAAATGGAATGCAATGCTCCGTATCAGATTGTAACCAAAGATTTTGAAATGTCCAGCAAAAATTGTAGTTCAGTCATAAGAGCCTCATGGGGAGCTTTAGACACAATGGGAAGGACAGGTAGGTACCTTGTGTTATGCAAACTCTGCATTGTTACATTTTATTCTTGTCTCTTTGCCTGATCTTTCAGGTCGAGAATAGTGTACTCTTCTGTTGGTTGCTTTAGAAAGCTTATTGTTATTCCAATACCTCAATTTGTTGGCAAAAATAGGCTTGTTAAACTCAGCAAGCAGTTGTGGTACTTCACCTTGTGAGGCTATATGATTTCTTTTGCAGTGAATGTTCATCAGAATCAGCCTATAAAGCCTGGAAACCATTTCACAGAGATATTTAGACAACTGTCAGTGGTCAACAGTAAGATATTTCTGCATTATGTGGAGTACATTTTGCAGAGTATCTTTACAGGGTCCAGACATTCAAGATGGTAGAAAAACCTTGTTAGCTGTCTCACAGTAAACCTCTTTTGACCAAGGGTTTCATTGGCAGGATTGTCTAAAATGAGTAAAAGATCAGTGTAAGTTTTGTATTCCTTGCCGAAGGCGGAAGGAATCTATGTGATGGTGATGTTGTATGTATGTGTGCATGTATGTGACAGTTATGGTCAAAGTCTGAAAACATTGTTCACACAATATCTCAAGAAGTAGAAGTTGCAGAACGTTCATACTTCATGAGTAGCTTGCTGTTGGAAAGTAGATGATCTGTAGTGTTTCATGCATGTCAAAGATCATTTGAGGTCAGTAGAAAGATAAAAAGTGAAAATCTTGTGATTATGATATCTCAAGGAAGGTCATCTATGCAGTTCTTATATTTGGCTTATGAATTTCCTGTAATTAGTTCAGCTAATCCTATTGATTGTGGTGGAGGTCAAAGGTCATATGAACTCAGTAACGGTCAAAGTATGAAAAGTAAAAAGTGAAACTTCCATGAATTTCATATGTGTTAGGTATGTAGATCCCTAAATACTAACAGCTGGGCTATGTAAGTCAGTTGTGTGGCGGTACAATGTCTAAATCTTCTTTTTGTCTTAAAAAATTTCAAGAGATTTTTAATACTTCAAAATATAATATAAAGTTATTAACCTACTGCAGTAACTATTGCTACAGTCATTTCTTTCAGGAAGAACCATGTTGATTGCACCAATTAAAGGGTCATCTAATTACTGTTTCCAGAACTGAGATCAGAGGGGATATCAGTTTAACTGGTCCAATGAAAATAAAGTGCCACACTGACTGAGTACCCACTTGAGTTAATTAAAGATATGAATTTACTTAGACTGCAGATAAAACCATGGAGCTGCTGTTATCTGTCCCTGATAAAAGTTTCTCCTCAGTAGTAAGGCAGTAATGTGTTCCCTTTCAAAATTGATTTCATAAATGCTGGTTTCTAGTTCTTCCAGAAGAAAACAGTATGTTTAGGGAGAAACTTAGCCCTGAATACAAAGTGTGGCAAGGAATCACAAAGCCTCTTGGGTTTCTTTTTAAAGTTTGGCTTATTTCCTAATGGAAAAGATGAAAATTGCATTTGAAAGATGGTTTCTTTATTTTCACAAGTTAATGTTGTATTTTTTATATATACTATCCAGCTGTGGTTCTTGACAGTTTGGGCTTCATGTATTACATAACAGCATTCTTGTTGGTTGATGTGCATTAAAATGCCAGGCTTTATATACAGTGCTGTTTTACACTGTAGCCTATATGAACAGTAGGGATCCAAATAATAATTATTCCTTGTGTAAACTCATTCGTGCAGGAATATCTCATTGTTAAACATTACCCATTGAATAACATGGATAGAAAGGCAACATAATGTAGACTTTTCATTCCCAACCTTCTACCCTAAAGAAACTGCTGAATCATATTAATATAAGATAAGATAAGATAAGATAAGATAAACTTTATTGCATCCGATAGGGAAATTACATGCTTGCAGATAAAACAGTAAGATATAAAAACGGTACTATACAACAATAAGAGAACAAACAGTAGGACAATAAAAGCATAAGAACTGCTAATAACAAGGAACGGGAACAGATGGGCCGAAGCTCACAGAATGGCAAGGAATAAAAAAGTATAAACAAATCACAAACGGTAAAATATGATAAGAACCCAATGAAAGAAGGAAAGACAAAGGCAAGAGGTTAGCGATTAAAAGATGCATTAAAAATTCTAACAGCTTGTCCCATGAAAGATGAGGGGTAACGATTAGTATGAGCCTTCGGAGGTCTCATCCTCCCACTACGAGGGATAATACAATTATTTAATGGAGCGTGGAGAGGGTTCTCGATATCCTTGAGAACTGAATGAAGCTTATCATCAACCCGACTATCAAAGACCTCGTCAACCATTGGCAAGCGTTTCCCAACAGCCCTACCTGCCCAAAATAAGACTGGTATTTTGGAGGACAGTTTTTGGCAATGTATGAAAGTGGGCAAGAAAGTGTAGACCTCATCGACACCCGCCCCCCCTTCTTTACCCTAAAGAAATTGTTGAATCAAATGTCAAAGGTCATTTGAAATAGTGTGCAAATCTTGTTAACATGATATCTCAAGGAAGGTTGCCTATGCAGTTCATATATTTGGAATGTGGATTTCCTGTAACTAGTTTAGCCAACCCTATTGATTGTGGTGGAGGTCAAAGGTCATTTGAGGTCAGCAGTGGGAAAAGTGAATATATGAAAAGTGCTATATCTCCAGAATCAGAAAATAAAAGGAATATGCATGGTATGATAGCCTTGTGTGTGGTATACATTAGTTTGTACACAATTTGATGTAGGTCAGAGTTCATTTAAAATCACCAGATTTGAAAACTTGAACAATATGTAAATATGATATTTCCAGATAGAAAACTGCAGTAGCTGGTTTTGGTTTCGATGATAATCGTAACCTATGAATTCATGATGGCATGTGTGTGTGTGTGTGTGTGTCAGTGAATTTGTGACGCCCAGTTTGTAAACCCGATATCTCAAGAAGGGAAGGTCAGACAAATTTCATATTTAGTGTGTAGAAGTACCACGTTTAGAGTACAAGAAGCCTATTGTTTTTGGTGGAGGTCAAAGGTCATTTGGGGTCACCAGGGGTCAATTTGTGAACACCTTGTAAACACGATATCTCAAGAAGGGAAGGTCGCACCAACTTCATATTTGATGTATAAAAGTACCACAATGAGTACAAGAAGCTTATTGTTTTCGTTGGAGGTCAAAGGTCATTTGGGGTCACCAGGGGTCAAATTATGAAAACCTTGTAAACATGATATCTCAAGAAAGGAAGGTCAGACAAATTTCACATTTGATGTATAAAAGTACCACATTGTTTAAAAGAAGTCTATTGTTTTTGGTGGAGGGCAAAGGTCATTTAGGGTCATCAGAGGTCAAATCGTGAAACCCTTGTATAAACAAATACACCCTCACTATTCATTAGGTCAGATTCATGAAGAAAACTGCTCATGTTACATCATTGAAACCACCATGCATTTTTGCAGTACAAGAACCCTATTGCTTTTGGAGGGTACAGATCATTTGGGTTCAGCAGAGTGAACACTCTGGAAATTTTAAACATGGCATCATAAGATATGCAGTTTCATCGGATGTCATCTTGTCACATGATTGTCCTATAATTAGTACAAGAGCCCAGCAAAATCTTTGTGAAGGTCAAAGGTCATTTGAGTTCAACAAGGGAAAACTGTAAAAAACCTTAAAAGCCTGGTAGCTGGATAATTTTGTTTTCAAGTTGAAGTTTCCTGTTTGCTTCAGGTCAATGGTTATGTAAGGCTAGCAGATTTTAATCACTGAATACATTTCTTCTTATTTTGGGCTACTGGAATTTTGAGCAAAATATGTGGTAAGGAATCACAAAGCATCCAGGCTTTCTGGTTATAAAATTTAGGATTTTATGACATGGAGGTGAATTGTTTCTTTTCACTTGATCAAACTACTGTAGATTATGAATCTCAACATGTTTCTTTTAATCCCTCTGTCCCATCAATGATTATTTTTCAATCCATTTCTGACACCCATCCCCCAAAATGCTGACATTATTGTGACACAGATTCCTTCGCCCCAGCTTATCATATTTCAATGCAATTTCAACTTATTTGCCATGACAATTGCTCCACAAACAGATGGCACACTCTAAAATAGGCACCCAATTGCCCCAACTGTGGTTAGAACAAATGCTAACTGCGCAACAACAAACATATTAAGTGCATAAAGTAAGTCATAAAACAGTGTGCAAACTGATTTATTTAACAGAAATGTGATCATTCAATTTTCTGCAGCCAAGTCCTTGAGAAAATCATTACGGTCACTAATGATATCATTTCCATGGTTTGTGATGAAAATGTGACAAAATATCCTTATGTTATGAATTGTGTACATTAACCCATTGGATAGGCTGATCAGATGTTGACAAAGTGAACTTAATAGTTATCAGGAATCTTCCGCAAAGGGTTTTGTGTTCAGATAAAATAGGGAGGTGCTAAAATATTCAGACAGATACAGATTATCAGCCCTCAAATCATTTGAAAATAGTACTGATTATTTGAGAACAAATATGCCTTATGTGACTAGTTAGGGATGTATTTAACCTTGTGAGTGTTAATGCATTATGAGATGGCTTTCTAAAGTGGTACTGGTCTATGCAATTCATTACTTTCCTAGTATAATGCATGTAGGCCTAGGGATGAAACATTTGACATTATTTGTGAAGTTTTCCTAATGTGAATTTATGAAACCACTTGACTGTGGAACAAAAATCATCTCTGAAGGTTGGACAAATGTTAAAAATACACCTCAATTGATCAACAAGTACCGCTAGCTTGCCTTTTTGTGATGCCTAATAAGTAAGAAAATCTTGCAGTGTTTAACTTTACACCGATGTTTATTCAGCAATTCTGACGAATTTTTACAGATTTTCGTGATTCAGTTGCTACAGTCTTTTATCGTTTTAGTAATATGAGGAACCAGTCAAATCTTCAATTTCATAAGTGGTTCAAGTACCGTGACTGGTTAATGGTGCAGCCTTACTTGAACCACATTTGTATAGTCTTAATTTTTCTTGCGTTTTAATGTTACAAATTTGTCTACGTTGTCAGTTCAATGCGATCCGCGGCTTAACTTTCCAAACTTGGTATCAGGAACTATACAAGCTGATTCATTCAGTACGAGTGAGAATTGCAGAAATTCTCACAAGAAAGCTTGTACTGACCTTTGACATATGGAAACACCCCATATTATTACACAAAAGGAGTGCCTTACAAGCACACCCTGAATATGATCAACCCTGAATATGATCACCCTGAATATGATAACAATTCATAATCATGGACGTTAAATATGAATGTGAGAGACTGACTTCGGTCAGCTTGCGGCTTTGATAAGCCAATTAGGCTTCTTCGCGAGTTCCTGCTTGCAGGAGGATCTAATATACATACATACATACATACATACATACATATGATCTTGTTGCCCTCCAGATAAATTGATGTAATTGTTTTCTTAAAATTCTGTAACCAGGCACAGTTTTTGTGGCAATCATACCATCAGGTTTGTGAATAACTGGTTTGCTAATAAACTCTATACCTAAGTCTGTATTTAAGTTTTTGTCATGTCTTTGATGTAATGAATGTATTGATGTAATGATGTAATGAAATGTATTGGTGTAATGATGTAATAACGTAATGAATGTATTGTGTTACAGAGAAGGGACGACAAGATATCACAACCGGTTTACGTCTGTGTAAACCTCTGCATTCTGAAGCAGATGTAGAGACAGTGAAAAGCTGGCTCTCTGAGACATGGTTTAACCTAGCGATGGTGGATTACCCATACCCGGCTAACTTTCTGGAGCCACTACCTGCTAACCCAATAAAGGTAATGATTTTACCAGGGTACGTCACACTATAAAACAAAGCCTACCCTAAATGTCGTTGTTGAATTGTAGTAAATGTATTGGGTATGTGTGTTTCTTTGATTTTAGTTACACTCATTTAAGTCACATTTACAGAACACAGGAACTGAAAAATTACTTAGGAGAGAACTTCCAATAATAATTGATGTTAAGCACTTAAAGATGTTTGTATAATCACCGTGATAATAATAATAATAATGAAAATGATCAAGATGCAGAGGAAGACTGCAGTGGTTTCAGTGTGGAGGATGAGGACTATCAGAGTACAATGGGAAAATGACAAGGGTGGGGATGAGAATGACTTGGAGGATGAGGACTATCAGAGTACAATGGGGAAAATGACAAGGGTGGGAATGAGAATGACTTGGAGGATGAGGACTATCAGAGTACAATGGGGAAAATGACAAGGGAGACTTGGAGGATGAGGACTATCAGAGTACAATGGGGAAAATGACAAGGGTGGGAATGAGAATGACTTGGAGGATGAGGACTATCAGAGTACAATGGGGAAAATGACAAGGGAGACTTGGAGGATGAGGACTATCAGAGTACAATGGGGAAAATGACAAGGGAGACTTGGAGGATGAGGACTATCAGAGTACAATGGGGAAAATGACAAGGGTGGGAATGAGAATGACTTGGAGGAAGAGGACTATCAGAGTACAATGGGGAAAATGACAAGGGAGACTTGGAGGATGAGGACTACCAGAGTACAATGGGGAAAATGACAAGGGAGACTTGGAGGAAGAGGACTATCAGAGTACAATGGGGAAAATGACAAGGGAGACTTGGAGGATGAGGACTATCAGAGTACAATGGGGAAAATGACAAGGGTGGTGATGAGAATGACTTGGAGGATGAGGAGGACAATCATGTTCATTGGAGTGGTCATAAGAATAATAGCTGCAATCTGCTTTACACAATAATTACATAATATTTTATGGGATTTTTCATATTTAATTATAAAGTGTCACAACTAATATATATACTTCAATAGAACAACTACCTTGGCTTTCACGACAGGTTACTGTCGGAACAGCTTGATGAACTGAACCAACTATGATATGTGTTAATATCAAACACTGTGGGAGGTGTCATATAATCACAAAGATGTAACTTATACAAATTTTCTTGGAACTGCTTTCAAACTACACATGCATTTATATAACTATATAGCTCATTACTGAGTGGAATGTATCAATTTTAATGGAATGTATCTAGGTTAATTTATTCTGTTTGACCGAAAGTAGTGTGCAAGCTGCTAGTTGAGAGTTTAATACAGTGAGATGGACATAATGTGTATCACAGGTTAAAAAATAAAGTTTCAATCAGTTCAAAAAGCAATTTATAGCATATAAGAATGTTCAGAAATATGAGCAAATTGTTATGCAAGTAAAATGATGGATAGAATCTTATTATTTCAATAATTTCATGATAAAGAAATCTCCTGTCTAAAACTATGAAAAAGTTGTTCTTTGTGCTATGTGTGGTATCAGTGACCACCACATATTAGAATATGAAATGGCTTGAAATGGACAGAGTGGTAAATTTTAACAAGGAGATAGCTGACAACCCAGGAAGTAAAAGACTGTTAAAACTAGAATTAGATGCATGAATAGAGCAGAAACATCTTAGTAGGTTGCTGCCATTCATTGACACCAAAGCAATTAAGTGAATGTCCTTCCTTGCTTCACTAGTGTTGCCAAACAGCTTTTATTTTCTGGTTTCCCATCATTTTATGTCTTGTACAGTCTATATGTGCAGCCTTCACATCACCAAATAAGACGGATTCAGAACTTCTCACCCAGTTAGTTGGAGCACTTACGATATATTACAACTTCACTGGACAAGCTCTTTGCTTCAACACTTCACAGACACAATCTGGTCACGTTGATGAGTATGGCTGGTATTATCAGGTATGGAAGCAATGAAATATTTGAATTTGGATGATAGGAAAAGTGGAGATGGGGAAACAAATCCTTCTAAAGTTCTCAGCAGTTTCATTTCAATTCAATTCAGTCGTTCTTTCTGGCATAAGAAAGACAGAAAGTTACAGATGCCTGGGGAACTGAGTATAGCTGAGTACAGATTTAGAGTGCAGACCTGCCTCATGTTATAAAGAATCATCAAGTTGTCCAAGTACTGAAGAGCTGTATAACTCTATAATGCATATGTTGTTGATGATTATTTCAGTTTTGTACGGAGATGGTAATGCCTTCCTGTTCTGATGGAGTGACTGACATGTTTGAGCCACGTCCCTGGGACTATGATGCTTATGTCAAGAATTGTCAGAATCTATTCGGAGTCACCCCAAGAGCTGATTGGGTGGAAACATTTTATTGGGGCAGAGATATAACCACTGCAAGTAACATCTTCTTCAGGTAAAGATCTTGACCATGGCTACATTCGAATGGGATAACACACTCATGATCAGACTGTGATCTGATCATATCAGACCACTAGCCAGAAACACATGTGATGCACTTGTGATCAAATTTCAAGCTTGAGATCATGATCAGCCCTGGGGGAGGAACCAGATCACTCTTATCTAATCACAGTTCAATCTCAGTTCAAAATTTGTAGGAGCTTCTGGTTATCTGACATGTATATTTTCCATGTGGTTACTAAGATACTGCATCTCAGTGTCAGAATTTCACAATGTAGAAGCTGGTATTGTGTTAACTGTACTCACTCTATTTTACACATGGGATGTTTGGGGTAGCTGGTGCTACTGTTTGATGTTATTGTATGTGGTGAAATGCTTTCACAATGTAGAAGCTGGTATTGTGTTAACTGTACTCACTCTATTTTATACATGGGATGTTTGGGGTAGCTGGTGCTACTGTTTGATGTTATTGTATGTGGTGAAATGCTTTCACAATGTAGAAGCTGGTATTGTGTTAACTGTACTCACTCTATTTTATACATGGGATGTTTGGGGTAGCTGGTGCTACTGTTTGATGTTATTGTATGTGGTGAAATGCTGCACAAAGAATTCAAAATTTCTCACAAAATATCAGTTGTGACTTGCATGAAAAGAGGAAGGCAGTTTGGAATGTATTCCGAGATAAACTGAAGTTTGTTCCTCGTTGGCCCAGCAATCAGCAGTCTTAGTTTCTTTTAAACAGGCAAGGATATGATTGTAGCAGCATTACAACATTAATGTGTTAGGTCTAAAACTGCATCATGTATTACACTAATCAACAGTAAACAAGAGACCAGCAACAATTATCACATTCTGAATATTTGTTTGCTGGACAGGTTGAAAACTGTCTTACAACTAAGTTTTGAGCTTTCCTCAATTGCAGTTATGTCTAAGAGCTGGTACTCAGTTAAATACCTTGCACATCACACTAAGTAATAGTATATTTAAGCAGAAGGGTCAATTAGAGCTATTATAAACTCACTCATGCCTTAAGTTACAATCCACAGGACGGGGTAATGGGAAGAATGATACAACAGCACCTAAAAGTATGAGATCTCTTCATCCGCTGTGCAGAGGACTCAGTCAAGAGAGCATTAATGCCCTAGATCTACCAGTGGACCACCTCCCACTTAAGACCAATCACAAGATATTAGGCATTAGCAAAATATTATCAAGGCCTGCCTTAATAACTCAGTCAAGAGAGCATTAATGCCCTAGATCTACCAGTGGACCACCTCCCACTTAAGACCAATCACAAGATATTAGGCATTAGCAAAACATTATCAAGGCCTGCCTTAATAACTCAGTCAAGAGAGCATTAATGCCCTGGATCTACCAGTGGACCACCTCCCACTTAATACAAATCACAAGATATTAGGCATAAGCAAAACATTATCAAGGCCTGCCTTAATAACTCAGTCAAGAGAGCATTAATGCCCTAGATCTACCAGTGGAACACCTCCCACTTAAGACCAATCACAAGATATTAGGCATAAGCAAAACATTATCAAGGCCTGCCTTAATAACTCAGTCAAGAGAGCATTAATGCCCTGGATCTACCAGTTGACCACCTCCCACTTAAGACCAATCACAAGATATTAGGCATAAGCAAAACATTATCAAGGCCTGTCTTAATAACTCAGTCAAGAGAGCATTAATGCCCTGGATCTACCAGTGGACCACCTCCCACTTAAGACCAATCACAAGATATTAGGCATAAGCAAAACATTGTCAAGGCCTGTCTTAATAACTCAGTCAAGAGAGCATTAATGCCCTGGATCTACCAGTGGACCACCTCCCACTTAATACCAATCACAAGATTTTAGGCATAAGCAAAACATTATCAAGGCCTGCCTTAATAACTCAGTCAAGAGAGTATTAATGCCCTAGATCTACCAGTGGACCACCTCCCACTTAAGACCAATCACAAGATATTAGGCATTAGCAAAACATTATCAAGGCCTGCCTTAATAACTCAGTCAAGAGAGCATTAATGCCCTGGATCTACCAGTGGACCACCTCCCACTTAATACCAATCACAAGATATTAGGCATAAGCAAAACATTATCAAGGCCTGCCTTAATAACTCAGTCAAGAGAGCATTAATGCCCTAGATCTACCAGTGGAACACCTCCCACTTAAGACCAATCACAAGATATTAGGCATAAGCAAAACATTATCAAGGCCTGCCTTAATAACTCAGTCAAGAGAGCATTAATGCCCTGGATCTACCAGTTGACCACCTCCCACTTAAGACCAATCACAAGATATTAGGCATAAGCAAAACATTATCAAGGCCTATCTTAATAACTCAGTCAAGAGAGCATTAATGCCCTGGATCTACCAGTGGACCACCTCCGACTTAAGACCAATCACAAGATATTAGGCATAAGCAAAACATTATCAAGGCCTGTCTTAATAACTCAGTCAAGAGAGCATTAATGCCCTGGATCTACCAGTGGACCACCTCCCACTTAATACCAATCACAAGATTTTAGGCATAAGCAAAACATTATCAAGGCCTGCCTTAATAACTCAGTCAAGAGAGTATTAATGCCCTAGATCTACCAGTGGACCACCTCCCACTTAAGACCAATCACAAGATATTAGGCATAAGCAAAACATTATCAAGGCCTGCCTTAATAACTCAGTCAAGAGAGCATTAATGCCCTGGATCTACCAGTGGACCACCTCCCACTTAAGACCAATCACAAGATATTAGGCATAAGCAAAACATTATCAAGGCCTGTCTTAATAACTCAGTCAAGAGAGCATTAATGCCCTGGATCTACCAGTGGACCACCTCCCACTTAAGACCAATCACAAGATATTAGGCATAAGCAAAACATTATCAAGGCCTGTCTTAATAACTCAGTCAAGAGGGCATTAATGCCCTAGATCTACCAGTGGACCACCTCCCACTTAAGACCAATCACAAGATATTAGGCATTAGCAAAACATTATCAAGGCCTGCTAGCTATAGTGCTAACTCATAATTTCCTCTTGCTGCTTCTCTTACAAATAAAAGATGGTTTGAGCGCTGTTTTATTGGTGACATAATATCCAAAGTATTGCCCCACTAAGTACATTGTTTGACATGTTCTTTTCAGCAATGGTGCTTTAGATCCATGGTCATCTGGAGGAGTCTTGACTAACCTCTCAAAGACACTACAAGCATTTGTTATACCAGAGGGGGCACATCATCTGGACCTGAGATCCAAGACTGAGATGGACCCACCAGGCCTGATCCAGGCTAGGTTGATGGAGTATGCAGCTGTAAAACGATGGATCATAGAATATACTTAAAAACCTAGGGTTTGCTGATAAAAATGGCTGTATTGAGATCATCTTAATCTATGCAAGTTGAGCTTTGATAGAAACTTACATTAACTTACCAGTAGAAACATTCCACATATAGGCAGCAAAGGGAAGTGCACAAACCAATCTAGGCTGTCATGCTCTCAACACCTACAATAAATGCTAGATTTCAAATGAAATATTACATTGAAAATACTGATAATAAAAATGTAAATTTGATCCATCTCAAGAGTATCAGTAGTGCATTTCACAGCTTTACCTTATTGTGGTGTTTAATCAGCTTATTGGTCCCCATTAGTAAAGGTTTAACATCCTTAACAAAAAGAAAACAATTGAATGACAACTGCATTCGACAACTTTCTGGTCACATTTACCAGTAGAACTTTCAAACACTTTCAGGTTTGAATATTTATAATTGAATGATTATTTGAATGAATTGTCCATGTAACAGCTTTACATTGAAATCCTGATACTATGTAACTTCTATTTTTTCTTATTATGCAAAAGCATACAGTACTTTATATAGTGAAAGGTGTGTGATTTTCAAGATGGCAATCTTGCATATACCAACAAGTGATGAATTTGGTCTTGTTATGGTGACAATAAGATCAGTGGCATAACCAGACTTTTCCATCTGGGGGGATGGGGGTGGGGGGGCAAGGCTTAGGTGGCAACCATGTAACCATGGTAACAGTACTGTTATGAATGGGTTTTTTACCCAAATTGAACAGTTTATTCCTGAGTTCCATACTCTCCATTGTTGAAGGGATAGTCCAACTAAAAATTGGAACTTGATATATTGTATAGAAAGTGAGTATACTCTAAGCTGATAATCCTGTGTGCTCTGTTTCTATATTGTTTACAGTACTTACATAAATGTATCGTTCACACTTTGTCTACAAAAGTCTATGTATTTCTTTATAATTGGGTGAATTATTTTTTCAGCAAAATTTGTTATTTGCCAAATCAAAATTAGAATTTGGATAAACTTCAAATATCAAAAATGCTGTAGTGATGTGACTTTGACAATTGGGTAGTTTTTCGTCCTTTCAGTTGTTTTGTCTCTGTACTATTCTTCCAACAGTACAGTTTAAGCCATCTCATTGTATATGATTTACCATAATGAAGAATGGTATAACCATGCCCTAACTGTAGGATGCATTCTCTTATTGTATATGATTTACCATAATGAAGAATGGTATAACCATGCCCTAACTGTAGGATGCATTCTCTTATTGTATATGATTTACCATAATGAAGAATGGTATAACCATGCCCTAACTGTAGGATGCATTCTCTTATTGTATATGATTTACCATAATGAAGAATGGTATAACCATGCCCTAACTGTAGGATGCATTCTCTTATTGTATATGATTTACCATAATGAAGAATGGTATAACCATGCCCTAACTGTAGGATGCATTCTCTTATTGTATATGATTTACCATAATGAAGAATGGTATAACCATGCCCTAACTGTAGGATGCATTCTCTTATTGTATATGATTTACCATAATGAAGAATGGTATAACCATGCACTAACTGTAGGATGCATTCTCTCATTCATAAACATTCTACCGCCTCCTTAGATCTGACTTGACCTATATATACGACTGATCAGTCTGTATGAGTTCACATTTGCAATGTTATTATGCTGCAGCTTCCAAGTAACAATATCAGATTAATTTGAGACGATCAACATAACGATGGTATAAAGTTATCAACATACACATGATATAACATACATGGTAGCAGGTTATCTCATTGGGTAGCCTGTGTGTGAGGGGTGGGATGGAAGGCAAAATAATGGGATATTTACTTAAGATGCAACTGGCAGGTAATAGTTTGAGATTTCCCGGCAATTACAGATAAAAGTCAACAGCGAACTGGTTTATCTGAGCCTTTAAATACATTTAGTATTTTCGCCCAGTATTATTTTTTTTTGCCCACCAATGTCATTTGGGGGGGGGGGCAAGCAGAGGGAAAGACGTTTTACTGGAGCTCCAGGCTCCTGCACTCCCCCCTCCCCACTGGTTATGCCACTGAATAAGATATATACTGATATCAAAACTTCTGCAGTTCCTGAACTAACATTCAAGCTAAGTTTGCATCACAGCCAGGGATGTTCGAATTTTCTAGAAATTTCCTCCCAGGGATTTCAATTTTTACTATGACAGAATATTTGGACAAGAACTGTTGGCTAAGTGACCATAAATAAAACCTTGGCTGCTGGTTTAATAATGTTTCAACCTGTCTACTAGTCCATTTTGTATTCCTTCAAATTATCTGGAATGAGTTTGGTCAACGGTGTAAGACTGAGCAGTGTTAAGTGGCGATATTGCTGTTTAGATTCACGAAAGAGTGCGTCTGTTCCATGAAGCCGATCAAGAATGCCTAAAACACCAAAGTTGTAGTTGAACCTGAGAAATAAGCAAGAAAAGACACATTGTTAGTTCAACCCCAGATGCTGAAAATATCACATTGTTTGTTCAACTCCAGATGCAAAAAATATCACATTGTTAGTTCAACCCCAGATGCTGAAAATGTCACATTGTATGTTCAACCCCAGATGCAGAAAATATCACATTTTTAGTTCAACCCCAGATGCTGAAAATGTCACATTGTTAGTTCAACCCCAGATGCAGAAAATATCACATTGTTAGTTCAACCCCAGATGCATAAAAGGACACATTTTTAGTTCAACCCCAGATGCAGAGAATATCTTTTAAAATCCTTGGAGTTTGAAGAGATCAATTTGAACCTCTGAGAATGCACAAATTTCATTCAACATGAATAAATTGATGTTGATTACAGTCAGCTTTGCAGAATTATTGTTCAGCACATTAGATCAACAGGAATGAAAAGTCAAAGGTTATCTGCAGGTCAGTTTGTGCCATCGTCTGGAAAATACAAATTGTACTTCCTTCATTTGAACAAAAAGGTTGCTAAAATAGCTGAGTGGGAAATGCAGGTAGAAGATAGTCCCTTTTAAGTGATTGAAATCTGTAGTCGTGAAATGCAACTGCATTATTCTCGGGATCATTAGAAATGTCAACAAGTTCATTCTTGAAAATTTCAAATTTGAAGGTGCTTTATTAGACAACTTCTTAGCTCAAAAAACTGAAGGTTAAGGGTCAATTGACATATGCTGATGCCAAGATGATGTCTGCTTTTCAAAGGAAAAACTCATACAATAGTTCATGCCTCCCTCCTTCCCTCCCTAGAAAGGTAGTGGTCCCCCTCAAAACAGAAGCCAACCTTTTATTTATTCTGGAGACTTAACTGCACCATCAAATAGGATATTCCCTCATTGTGACCCCCAAATAGCACTTTCCCCTGTTACTAAAGAGTTAATTTTAAATACTTTACTTTAAGTGATGAAAATCGTGTGCTTCTGGTGAAGGTAAGAAGGGTAAATGATAGCCACAGTGGTGAATCATAGCTGTCGTTTGTGCAGACACAGCCCATACCAGCATGGTAGCAAAATGAGACCTCATCACCAATGGTCCCATCATGGCAGGTACAAGGTTGGAAAGAAAGTGTTCCAAAGGATGACAGTAAATAGTAACAGCAGCTATTGGTGCAGTCCATTCGTGGTGGATCTTGTGGAAGCGTTTGTAAATTCGGGGGTGGTGCAAGAGTCTGTAGAGAATATGAAAATACTGAATACTCCTTTGAATTCTTGCTAAGTAATTACAAAAAATTCATATCATTTATAGTTCCATATAATATGGCCAACTATTACTGCTTGCATATTTCGGTTTCATACTTATCCAGAAACAAGCTTCTTGGGTGTCTGGTCTTCTGTCTGGTTTTCAAACACTAAGTAACCACTGTGAGCTGGTTGATCACTTTGTTTTCTAAGCGTCTCGAGTGAAACGTTATAATCATGCATCCTCGACTCGTTGGCCTACATATCCATTTTTCTCTCCGCCCCAAAACCCCGATCACCTGTAATTCTCCGTTATCCGTCATAGTGTATATATGTGCATTCAATCAGGGTAAACTACCTAAAACGGGGATACCAGGAATTGCAATCACCCTGTCCACGAGGATTGGTTTGCTAGACTGTGCTTGACAGACTTTTGACAGTAAGTATAATCATAAATTCATATTAGTCTATCAAATTATATTTATATCATGAAACTATGGTACCATTTATGAGTTAATTAATGTATAACTTACACGCTGCCCTAATGAGTGTGGGTGTGACGGCTTGCTTGTAAACACGATATCTCAAGAAGGGAAGCTGGGACCAATATCATATTTGGTGAGTAGGTTTACCACATTGAGTAGAAAAAGCCTATTGTAGAGGTCAAAGGTCATTTATGGTCACCAGGGTCAAATTGTGAAAACCTTGTAAACACGATATCTCAAGAAGAGAAGCTTGGATCAATCTCATATTTCGTGTGGAGGAGTACCACATTAAGTACAAGAAGCCTATTGTTTTATGTGGAGGTCAAAGGTCATTTGGAGTCACCATAGGCCAAATTGTGGAATCTTGTTTGATAATCTACCGTATCTCCCACCGACCAGCCTATTAGATAACGTGCATTACGTCTCATAAGATTAGGAAGCTGCTGGCAATTGGGAAGAAGCTTATGGGCATCCGTAGGAACGCATAAAAGCTCACAACTCGAACAAATCTGTATAGGTATCAGTGCGTCGCTTCACTGCATACTTTCGCTACATACATTGCGTGCAAAAGGTGTCCATTTTGTACATACAGCGGTGACATTGGGAAGCTTTCCGTCGTATTTCGCAGTTGTCGAGGTTCACTGCCAAATAAAAACCGAAGGTTGGATGTAGCTACGTTGGGGAATGACCAGGCGCCGTTTACGAAACTTAACTGTCGCCTAGTTAGAGTTTTGATTATGACCAATCTCAATGCGAATCAATTATGTAAAACGGTCCTAGTTTGGCAATGAGTTCACGAGTTGTGTCTGGATCGGCTGTTGATCTCAAGTTGTGTAGTCTCTTCCAACAGTTTAAGTATAGCTAGGCCTTAAAAGTAGCGTTCGACTTTCGTCACGTTTATGATTATGGGACAACTCGAACAAACCTGGCTAGGCCTATGGGCAATTTTGTGTAGTCTATGCCAGCAACGGTGGGGTAAACTTGGGTTCGTTAGCACAACAACGTGAAGAATACCAGTCAGAATGACAAATACAATTAAGGTGACAAAACATCCTCTAAATGATTTCTTAAGGCATTTTCCTACATGCTATCAGTCATAATTTGCAAAATGTACACAATTTAAGGAGCTTTGAGACGAGTTTGCTATTATTGCTGCTAGGATTTTTAGTATATAGATGCTCTTTCAACCTTAGAAAGATCGCTTTGATTTAAACAGTGAAATGAAGTAGTAGCGATATTTTGTCGCGCACCAATCTGCAGCTAAAGACAAAATCAATAATTGGGAAAATGTACGAAGTCACGCTAATCGAGTAGCGGTTCAAAGTAGTAATGAGGTACGGCAAGGGCGTAGGAACCGGAGATGGGGGCGCCAGCCCTCCAGTGAAAAATATGGGGGAGGCTGAAGTATCATTCCGCCCCACCGCTTCGCAAGTCAGAAAACCCCTTTTTCATTTCCAAATGAGAAAAAAATCTCATTTGGAGCACCAAATTGCATCTAAGGCCAGGTGAAAATGCAACATTATTTACAAAATGGAGTGGGTGTTCGAAGTGTGCTATATTGCACCAAATTGCATCTGAGGCCACCTGGAAATGCAAACAATTTCCAAAGGAAAGCGGGACGCCCCCTCACCTTAGACCCCTCCCCCAGGTCGGCCATCAGTCTTCAGCCCCCCCCCACTCAAAAGTACCTTCCTACGCCACTGAGGTACGGTATAGACTTAGGACTCGCGCACACCTAGCTACTACATAGTATATGGCTAGTAGTACTATAGAGGAGCACTAATGTAACAGAAGCTAGCCATCTTCGTATGTACTTTTGCATATTTTTTTTATATATATATTTTTTTGACACTACAATAGGTCTAGCTGCTTATTTATGATTCTGCAACATCTTTTTCTTTGTTCATCACTTAATTTTGGCGGAAACAGTTTAAATTTCGTACTGCACAGAAACATAATTTTCCAATGCGCAATTACTTAGTACTATGTATCTGCCTAACCTTTGTTTACAGATGTATTGATGTTGTAGATCTGTACTATGGAGACTTGAAAGGAATCACAGTGGCAGCTGCCAACGTGAATACTGTCCGTCATATCTCAACGCTTTTTGTTGTACTACTTAGCAAATTTTGTAAAATTACATGATCCACCGTGTCAAAGGCTGCAGACAAATCTAGTAGTACTGATGAAACACATTTTTTGTTACCAAGGAAGCCGAGGAGATAATTTCTAACTCTTACCAAGGCCGTCTCTGTGCTAAAACCTGCAGCGATACGCTGACTGTAATGGATCTAAGCAGTTACTATGATTAATATGATATATATTTTTATTTAAAACATCGTTCTCAATACCTTTTGTATAATTTTTTGTTATTTGATCCGGTCTATAACTTTTCTAGTAGTAATAGTACCATATGCGAGTATTTCGATTAGAATGATATTATTGTATTACTTCTAGCGCACAATAATCAAGTAATGTCAATACGAGATGTGATACTTATAAAAGTTTTAATTCATTCTTACCTAGATACTCATTTCGCATGGCCACGTTAAAACTTACACACTTTAACCGTATATTTTTGTAGCAGGCGATTTAATCCAGAAAAACTCAAGGGCCTCAGTCCCTACTTGCAGATAGAATGTTACAAAACAGTACAATAATCATAGGCGTACGAGGCGGGGGGCAGAGGGGCAGACTGCCCCCCCCCAAATTTCCAGAGGACAAGAAATTCGGGCAAAAGTCCTGAAAAATTCGGGCAGCCTAAGAGGAGAAAAAAAAAATATGTATATATATATTTTTTTTCTCCTCTAAGGCTGCCCGAATTTTCAGGACTTTTGCCCGAGTTTCTTGTCCTCTGGAAATATATATATAAATATGCAGTAGCCATCTGAGGGGTTTGTAAAACCAAAAATTTGCTACTACGCTCCGCGCCATCCGATGGTGGCGCTCCGCTCAGATAGTCGTGCATACAACTTTGCAAATCTTGGCTAAGCCCGTGACTTTTAATGAATTTCTGTGGGTCAAACTCAAAGCTATTTCGAATGGAAAAAATTTGTTAAGATATTAACAAGAAATAAACTCTAATTCGGAAGATTCCTACAATAGCAACTAGCATGATTTCACCTCATTTTGTCTCAAAAGAAAACTTGTTCCTTGTTTCCCAATTTGCGCATTGGATATTGCAGTGTTAGTATGCATATTTTCCTTTAGGGGCGGGGGGGGGGGCGTTGATGGAGTGATGTGTATACACAAATAAGATAATACAATAAGAGTTATAAGGGGGACTAAATGTAAGGCTGCATCAGTCCAATCGAATTTCTGCAAAGTGCCTTTTGATGTCGGTGCTTCCCCCCCCCAGATTAAAAGTGCTTCCGCCGCCCTTGACCTGGACATCCCTAACATGAGTGTATATAAGAAACATTTTCTTTTTCATGGATGGTGGGGGGAGGGGGGAGTGCCTACAAGCCTAGAAATACAGGTTTATCATATTCTTTGTTATATTTTATACTTTTTTTGTGAGACAAATTGCAGTCTCACCCGACACAGCGACATTATCCCGCCTACGTGTCGTTGAACAATGTATGTTTTTTCTGGAGGTAGCTGAGTACTGTGTTAAAATAATAAATAGTGTGATGCCGTTAGTCATCATATATGTCGCCCTCTATTTGTCGTAGGCTACATTACATAATAATTCAGGTCACGTGATGTCTGCTCACCAGCTCAGCTGAAGCAGACCTCAAGAATTGTGACCAGTCTTCGCTCCCGATCTGAATCGTTCGGTTCGGTAGTAGCCCTGGCTCCGACCATTGTGGTCGTACTTGTATCTGTCTTGTATTCGTCTTTTATACACTTTTGTACGTATCGTTATAGGACTCTACTTCGGTATTGAGACCTCGTTTGTGACCATTATCGTTAAGTGCATGTTTTTCTACCTATTATTGAGGGCTTCGTGCCGATGTATTGTTTGTACCGTGGCTGTTTATAGTAATAGATTGCGAAATCTACACAGCGCTTGTTCTTTACTCGTTTATCTATGTGTTATATCTTTTGCATGTAATAGCGAGATTTAAGGCTCGTCGTTTACTAACATACAACCATCCAAGCCGCATTTGTTTCCATACCACCACCAGTCCTCAGCAGGGAATATTTGGACGCCCCAGAATCTTAGACTGAGTTAGCGTTACATTGGTGGCAAGCGATCGGATTCTGTTTTCTGTTGAGCATGAATGATTTAAGTAGCTTTGATTCGGACACCTGTGTGTCAAGGCAGGAACTGGTTTCCTGTAGGGAACAGAGTGTTGCACCCTGTTCGGGCTCACAGTTTGAAAACAGAGTTCGCGAAGAACCCACACTTAGTGAGATTCAGAATGGGAATGTTTTGTGTAATCAGGATTGGATGGTGGTAGATGAGTGCGTCCCCAGTGACGGCGGCTTGGATGGCAGTACGCTACCACGTGAGTATTTTTCAAATTCTCGTAATCATTACTTAAATGGGCCTAAGCGTTATAGCGAAGCAAGCTTCGGGGCTGCTAGGTCTCCGTCTGTGACGGGTGACATACGTATGAGGGTTTCTCGTGATTTTGAGGAGAGAGAAAGAAACCAGCAGCCCCGGAATGTGGACGATGGTGTGAGTGAGAGGAGGGCAAATGTGCCCCCTACTGAATGCCCTCGTAATTTTATTTCAAATAGTGTAGTTATAAACTTGATCTGGGAAATGGTTTCAGTAGAACTGTGTCTAATAGGGAGAATGCACCGTTGATCAATATTGGTGATGGTTTATCGGATAGAGAAAGGGACACGTCAAGTCCCGCCCATATGGGGGTCAGGCATTCGCAGTCAGGGACTGCAGGGTACAATTTATATCAGTCTAGGGCTGATCATATGCCATTAGGGGGCGTACCTGGACGAGGTTCCAGGGAAATTGATACAAGAAATGCGACCCAATATGGGGTGGAGGACTTGCAGCCAAGGGCTGCGCGTTACGAAATTCGTCAGTCTGGGACTGACAGTATGCCACGGGGTGGTGTAACTGGCCCGGGGCCAAGTGGAATTTCGAGGGGTGATTCCCTCTCTAGGATCCGTTACCCTTGTGAGGATACAGTGTATAGAGATAAATATTTGATCAGTGGTGCAGGTAATTCTAGGTCAGTTCTAGAGGGGTTAGATAGAGCAGACGATAAGAAACGTTATCCTAGTGTAGGCGAATGGCGTAAATGTAATAATTATGGTTACGACTTGGACTACCGTCCCTCCGTAAGTCGCCATGGAGCTGGCCATTATGTGAATAGGGAAGCTGGTAGAAGTTATAGGAGAATTGAAGATGATCAACTTAATTATAGACAAGTTGTCAACAACTCGGATAGAAATGTGCAGTTGGGGGAATATTCCCCGCCCGTTAGATACCATTCTAATGATTTGCCTGTACCTCCCTCAGATTCCCGTATATACCCAAAGAGAACGGAAGTACGCCCCGTAGCATTTGACGGGAGTAGTGAGTGGAATGATTACATTGTACAGTTTGAATTGATAGCAGAAATGAATAGATGGGATCCCCTTTCTAAAGGAATGCATCTTGCCACTTCCTTAAGAGGTGAAGCGCTGTCAGTATTAGGCGACCTTGATACCTCGATGCGTCGTAATTACGATTCGCTTGTTGCCGCCCTGTCCAAACGTTTTGGGTCACAAAATCAAACGGAATTATTCCGTGCTCAGTTAAAGAACAAACAAAGAAAGAAAGGTGAAAACCTTCCAGAATTAGCGCAGTCAGTCCGGAGATTGGTTAAATTAGCCTACCCTGAAGCTAAGTATGATCTACAAGAGACCTTGGCAAAAGATCATTTTATTGATGCGCTGGCTGATACTGACATGCGATGGGGAATATATCAGTCTCGCCCAAAGTGTTTGGACAGCGCAGTAAAAACAGCAATTGAATTTGAAACGTTTCAACAGGCTGAAAATCAGAGAAATAGTAGAAGGTTAGTTAGAGCTGTGTCAGGCCCCCCTGATACTGACCAGAAACTGGCGAAAGAGGTACAGAGTAATTTAGACCAAGTTGTAGAGAAAATGGTAACTAAAATCCAGGAATGTTTTAAATCGTTAGAGAAGAGTCACGGGAATTTGGAAAAGCCTCGTAAGAGAGAGAGTAGGAATATAATCAGGGACAACAAATGTTACAACTGCAAAGAAGTTGGGCATTTTGCTCGTAATTGTCCAAAACCTAAAGTATCTGATAACAATGGGACAAATCATAACTCGGGAAACTAGTAAAAGCCGGTTCAGCGGGCCATGAGTCGGCTAGTGGTCCCAAAAGGCCCTTTGTTACGTCACTTAGTGAAAAGAATAATAGAGATGGATTGTACGCAAGAATACAAATCCATGGTAGGACTTTAGATAGCTTGATTGATACGGGTGCAAATATTTGTGTGGTGAAACGTAGTATGTATCAGGAAATTGTTCAGAGTGCACGGCCAAAGTTAGAGAGAACTGGAGAGGACTTGGTTATGGCCGATGATCGAAGTATACCGTTGTTCGGTTGTGGTAATTTTTCATTGAAGATGGGAGATTTTTCGGCCAGCCACCCGGTGTGGGTTGCAGACATATCTACTGATTTCATATTAGGGTGTGATTTCCTCGCAAAATACAAGTGCCAAATAGATCTAGGCCTTGGTCAGATAAAAATTGGGAATATTGTGGTTCAATGTTTCGGCAACGAGAGATTGAATGCCCCTAGTAACGTAGTGAATAGAATCACGGTAGCTGAGACAGTCTGCATAAGTCCAGGCCAGGAAATTGTAGTACCAGGTAAACTTGTCAATAAATTAGACGGAACAGAGTTTATTGTAGAGCCTTGTGAAAATTTTGTAAAGAAACACTCGATTATGGTAGCTAAAGCTGTGGTTAATCCCCAGAGTCACGTGATACCAATCCGCATGATTAATGTAGATTCAGTGCCGGTCACGGTGTATGAAGGAGTTACGGCGGCCACGTGTGAGCCTGTAGAGGAAGTTTTATCGGTACAAAACACGGAGGGTGACACTTCCAATGAGGGTGGGGGAGTCACTGACTTACCACATCACATTTTAGGGCTGTACAACTCTTTGGAGGGATCACTTGATGAAAATCAAAAAGCTTTAGTTAGGAGGCTTCTTCTGAAGCATGAGAGTATTTTTGCAAAATGTAAGGAGGATTTAGGAAGGACTGATATTGTGAAACACAAAATTCCAACTAAAGAGGTGGCCCCTATTAAACAACATGCTAGAAGACTGCCTCTGAATAAAAGAGAGGATGCGGCTAACGAGGTTTCAGATATGTTAAAGCGGGGGGTGATTGAACCTTCATCTAGCCCATGGGCGTCTCCAGTTGTATTAGTTAAAAAGAAAGATGGATCAACTCGTTTTTGTGTAGATTATCGTAGGCTTAACGATATTACCACTAAAGATAGCTACCCGATCCCTAGAATCGATGACTCCTTAGATAGTCTTAATGGCTCCACTTGGTTTACGACCCTCGACCTAGCGAGTGGCTACTGGCAGGTCGAAATGGACGAGTCTGATAGGGAAAAGACCGCTTTTATCACCCACAGTGGTCTATATCAATTTTGTGTCATGCCGTTCGGGCTTTGCAATGCACCAGCCACCTTTGAAAGATTGATGGAGAAAATTTTATCTGGTTTGCAGTGGCAAACATGTTTAGTCTATCTAGACGATGTAATTATTTTTGGAAAGAATTTCGAGGAACACATTGCTGCCATAGATGATGTTTTTACGAGGTTCAAATTAGCGGGACTGAAACTGTCGCCTAAGAAATGTTTTCTTTTCAAACAAAAAGTGGAGTTTCTTGGACACGTAGTTAGCAAGGACGGAGTTTCGACTGATCCGTCAAAGGTGGCTGTTGTTAAAAATTGGCCAAGGCCAAATTGTGTTCGTGACGTGAGAGGATTTGTAGGTTTATGTTCTTATTACAGGAAGTTTGTTAAAAACTTCACTCTTGTTGCACGTCCTTTACATCGTTTGACAGAAAAGGGAAAAAGATTTCTGTGGAATGAGGAATGCGAAGAAGCATTTAACGCCTTGAAGGTAGCCCTAACCTCTACTCCTATATTAGCCTTCCCCACCCCCAGTGACAAGTATATTCTTGACACAGATGCAAGCAATGAAAGCTTGGGTAGTGTTCTCTCTCAAATCCAGGGAGGAGAAGAAAGAGTAATCGCATATTTTAGTAAATCGTTTAGTAAGGCTGAACGAAGGTATTGCGTAACAAGAAAAGAGTTGTACGCTATAGTAGCATCAATTAAACACTTCCACCATTATCTGTACGGTGCTGAATTTCTTGTGCGAACTGACCATGGTGCTTTGAGGTGGTTACTTAATTTTAAACAACCCGAGGGGCAGATTGCGCGATGGCTTGAAATGCTGGGCACTTATAACTACGAAATTCAGCACCGTCCAGGAAGTAAACACGGGAATGCAGATGCGCTTTCCCGACGCCCGTGCGTAGACTGTAGGTATTGCCTCCGTTTAGAGGAAACGGAATTAAGTACAGTAGAAGATACTGGGGGGTATCTTACTGGACAACAACTCAGTCAAAGTGGGGGTACCCTTGACACCCACGTATGTACGGTTGTAACCCGTAGTAAAACTAAACAGGGTGGGTGTCAAACTGATAGAGTGGACGAAATTAGGACAGATGCTGAGAAGGGGATGGAACCCGCTACATCAGTAGAAAGTCCAACTCAAAGTGTAAAAGATAATGGACAGGTTGTGCCAGAGATAGTTGCTCCCAGGCTAGAGCTAGATAGTGCTTGGGTGGACCAGTGGTCTGTAGAAGACATTAAGAAGGCGCAGCAGGGTGATAACGACATCAGTCGAATTATAGGCTGGATGGTTATTTCCAAAGAAAAGCCGCAGTGGTCGCTGATTTCAGCTGAGAACAAGACTTTCAAAACTTACTGGGGTATGTGGAAGGTCTTATGTCTCAGAAACGGTATTCTTTATCGAAAATGGGAATCTGACTCGGGGAATGAGATCTCTTGGAAATTAGTGGTGGCTAGAAGCATGCGTAATGAGGTAATGTCTTTGTTACATAGTAATGCCACAGCTGGTCACCTAGGTGTTAAGAAAACTATGAGGAGAGTCCAATCTAGATTTTACTGGGCTGGATATCATAAGGATATAGAGAGATGGTGTCGGCAATGTGAAAAATGCTCTTCAAGGAAGGGTCCAATTAAATCTCATAGAGCACGTATGCAAAAGTACGTGGTAGGAGCCCACATGGAAAGAGTGGCCATGGATATATTGGGACCCTTACCAGTTACCGACACGGGAAATAGATATATTTTGTGTGTAGCGGACTACTTTACTAAGTGGACCGAGGCTTATGCGATCCCAAACCAGGAGGCAGTTACTGCGGCCAGAGTCTTTGTAGAACAGTTTGTGTTGAGGTTCGGTGTTCCCCTACAGTTGCATACTGACCAGGGCCGAAATTTCGAGTCAAATTTGTTTAAAGAATTAGCACAGCTCCTTGGTATTGATAAAACTCGCACCACAGCCTTTCACCCCCAATCTGATGGCATGGTGGAGCGTTTTAACAGAACCTTAGAGGCAATGTTATCGGCCGTTGTTTCGGAAAACCAACGTGATTGGGATGAATGGTTGCCACATGTTACCATGGCGTACCGCTCCTCTGTTCACGAGACCACGGGAGAGACACCCAGTGTAATGATGTTAGGAAGGGAGATGAATCTCCCAGTTGATCTCCTAGTACCCCCTCCCCATGTTGAAATTAGTTCAAGTATTTGTTATGTAAGTAAATTGGAAGAAAAACTTAGGACAGTTCATGAAATGGCTAGAATCGAAACAAATACGTCAGTTGAAAGGCAGAAGAAGTCCTATGATAGGCTTAGCAATGCCAAAAATTATAACGTCGGGGATAAAGTTTGGCTGTATAACCCCAGTAAGAAAAAGGGACTGTCTCCTAAGTTGCAAAGATATTGGGAAGGCCCATATTTAATAGTTAATAAGTTATCCGATGTAACTTATCGCATAAAACAGTCGGAACGATCGAGGCCGAAGGTCGTTCACCACGATCGTCTTAAACTGTGCTTAGCATCTGGAGAGAATGTTGAGACCAACAGGGTTGGTGAGGCCTCGTAGTTACTTTATTGTTTTTATTGTAAAGATAGAACAATGTCCGCAAACCTTCCATTCGGGCGTTGTATTGGTAGACCACAAGTAGATTGTTTTTCGTGCGGACCTATCGACCTTTCGTTTGGACCCAGTGATAGACGAGCGCCAACCCCCTTGACATCACCCATTGAGGATAGCTCTACACCTTCCCCAACCACTTCAACATCAACCCCTTCAACAGCATCGTCGGATTCAACTCTGGATGATAAAGAACTGACCCGTCTGCGGAACCTGATGGTTACTTCAAGGATTCCACTCATCATCAACGCGGAAGTAAAAAAAAAACATTGGACTTGGAGTTATTTACAGAAAGACATACGGTCCAATACCCAGATGGTACAGTCTTTACCACGGAGAAGGATTCGAATTACCCCCACAGACCAGGGAACTGTTGACTTACCGTTAATCCATAGAGATGCCTTCGATCAGAACTTTTGTGTTAAATAACGTGTTTCTTTATTATATATTTTTACTGTGGAAATATTATGGACATTTCACCTTATTATTATGGACATTTCACCTTTTGATGCGGACCTCCGGTTTCGTTATGATATCTTTTAACTTTGGAAATCTTGTGGACATTTCATATTTTGATGCGGACTTCCTATCAATTTATTTTGTGGTTTGGATCTCTGTGTTACATCAAGAGTTATGTTTTGATTCACTTGGATTGTTTTCATGTATTTATATCTATGTACGGCACCGTAAGTTGTTTTTTTACTTTTTTTAGTTGTATCTGGAATGTGACCTCACATGAGTCCAAATTGCACTTTTCGCGCGAGCCGCGTTATTCCTTTAGGGTATGAACACGTGCATGTAAGGTCATATTACTCTTCTATTACTCTCGTATTGCGTAACTTTCTTCTTTCGCAGTCGAGCTAGGACATATTTTTTTTAGTCGGTACAGATTGAAATATGATACGTTTTTAGTTCTGAACCCGTATTAAGAGTTAAATCAAATGTTATTGTGTGTATAGGCTCTCGTGCATGGCAGGCACTATTAGCTATACTTTGCTTTTATACGTATTCATGTATTTGGATTTCTTTTTGTATTAGTATGTTTATGATTTAAGATTTGTGTCTAATTAGCGATCCTTACTATATTGTTTTCATAACTTGGGGACAAGTTAAGGACTGAGAAGGGGATAGTGTGATGCCGTTAGTCATCATATATGTCGCCCTCTATTTGTCGTAGGCTACATTACATAATAATTCAGGTCACGTGATGTCTGCTCACCAGCTCAGCTGAAGCAGACCTCAAGAATTGTGACCAGTCTTCGCTCCCGATCTGAATCGTTCGGTTCGGTAGTAGCCCTGGCTCCGACCATTGTGGTCGTACTTGTATCTGTCTTGTATTCGTCTTTTATACACTTTTGTACGTATCGTTATAGGACTCTACTTCGGTATTGAGACCTCGTTTGTGACCATTATCGTTAAGTGCATGTTTTTCTACCTATTATTGAGGGCTTCGTGCCGATGTATTGTTTGTACCGTGGCTGTTTATAGTAATAGATTGCGAAATCTACACAGCGCTTGTTCTTTACTCGTTTATCTATGTGTTATATCTTTTGCATGTAATAGCGAGATTTAAGGCTCGTCGTTTACTAACATACAACCATCCAAGCCGCATTTGTTTCCATACCACCACCAGTCCTCAGCAGGGAATATTTGGACGCCCCAGAATCTTAGACTGAGTTAGCGTTACAATACGGTAACTAAATAGGAGCTTAAAATATATACTGTCCCATTTTTCCCCTTCAAAGTGATGTTACCATTTTTTCTTCTTCTAATTTACCAAATTTTTGGGGAAGTGTAAATTTCTAAAACGTGAGATTATAAAATAAAGAATGTTTAGATGCAACTTGCAAGGCCCCAGAAGTGCCGTTTCCGGCAATCTGAGAGGCATTGTGTGCCAAAAATTTTCTTGTACGCTACGCGCCAACCGATGGTGGCGCTCCGCTTAGATAGTGTCACGGGAACTTTCGGGCACAAAAAGTTCTGCCCCCCCAAACTGAAATGGTCCCGTACGCCTATGACAATAATATACAACCTGTATGTGCGGTATGCCCTAAACAGTAGAACATTCTTCAACAAGATCGATTCAAAAGATGCAACATATAGCACCACGTTGCATCTTAGCACCCTACGTCATTTCAGGGTGAGGGAGCGGAGGCTTCCTTTCTCGGCGAACGAGTTAACGTGACCACAGTTCAACGTACAGAACTGTGTATGATATATATCTCACGTCCAACCCCCCCCCGCCCCCCCCCCCCAAAAAAATCTTTGTTTACCTGTGGTTGTAATAAAATCCAACTTCTTCCAGAATGACGAACAAGAGTGCATCAATTACAAATCTTCTAAAGGTTGGGAGATCCTCTGGTGCAAATTTGCAACCTCTCTTTTTAAAGAGAAAGTGCATCACATAAAGGAAAGGTAGTCCGATCATCAATTGATTGTAAATAACCACCTTGAGGCACTTGAAGAGCTTGTTTCTTGGTATCTATAAGAAGGATGAAAAATTAAAATGCTCTAGACCACCGTTACCGACCAGTGGGGTTACTACAGTAAGTTAAAACTGACTAAACTTGTTTTACATGATTGCAAAAGTAATATGCTCACGTCCTCACAATAAGCAGTCCATGAGTTGTGTTCATTTCAGTCACTGCCATATTACTATAACTGGTGAGTAGCCCAACCCCTGCTATCCATATAGTTCCAAGCACCTACAGATTTGCTTAGTGAAGACCCAGTGAATAGAGTTCCCTTTCAGAGAATAACATAAACAGCCTAGTACACTGCAAAGTTGTAACAGGTAACCCTCAAGTCGAATGTCAAGTCATTTCCAAGTCAAATTTGAACACTCTTAAGCCAGGTCAACACATAAGGCATAAAGTAAAAGTAAAAATAAAAAGGTTTCAGTTAACTCGAGTCAGAAGTTGCATTCAACAAGTGACCAACACTTTGGGTCACTACAGAGTGATAGCAGAATACATGTATTCGCCTAAGTATAGGCCTACTCATACTATAGAAAATAGTTTGCACCCACCGCTTTCCGGTTTTAAAAGTCTATTTAAAGGGAGTGAAGACTCGCGCACAAAGAAACGTCTGATGCCGGTAATCTGACATAGTTTCGAATGGGGTGTAACATAAGTGTTAGACACCACAATCGATCCCAGCAAACACACACACAGCTTGCTACCGTCGGTATTAGACACTAGTGTACAGTCAATACATGCAGCTACGGTCAATACCCACACCACATTGTACATAACAGCGATGGACATCTCAGGTCCAGATAAGAGATAACAAGGTATCACGTTTCATTACTGTCTGCATTTTGTAGCGACAACAAAAAACTTCACTTGCAAGCAACGAAATGTAACTTTTTTTCTGAGGGCGGCACGCGGTTTGGGGCGAGTCTAATGCATTTAATGCATTTCAAAGACTCTACATGGGCCACCGCTGAATCTACATCGTCTAGCACTGCCGGGTTTCTGCTCCCCGTACTGACCTGGATGGATTATCGTACTGACCTGGATGGATTATCGTACTGACCTGGATCGTACTGACCTGGATTCATTAGCGTACTGACCTGGATGGATTATCGTACTGACGAGGTTTAAAATGAATTTGGTTCAAGGATTAACCCGTCATATTTACATGTATTATCATTTACCTGTGTAAAGTGAAGAGTGTAAAGTGAATAGTGCGTTCGAGTCAAGTCATGTTACGTTCATGTTTTGTTGTTAATAACTTTGCTAAACGTTGGTATTACAGAGCTCGATAGGAGATATCAGAGAAGTAAATAACTAAACATATTGTCACGCCTACGGGGATGTATGAGTAGTACCGACGAAAAATGAATTCAAGAGTGCAACTCAGGATAACTATCCGTTTTTTACATTCCATATTGTGAGTCCGCTTCCACCAACCTTTCCCGTCTCTGCCTTTTGTTATTACCATTAAACGGCACACGCAAGACCAGGGACGTAGCCCGAGGGGGGGGGGGCAAGGGGAGTGACTGCTCCCTCCTTTCAGTGTCGAATTTTTTTTTTAAAAACTCGTTTTTTTAGCATGGTATTTTGTTAGTGCTCTTTTGATCTTGAATACTCGTCAGCTCCGTTAACTCGATTATAATCGTAGTAACATTCAGACCTACTGATTCAGCTACTTACTTAGTTTGGCAGATGCAATTAGCTAAATTTAGCCTATTACAAGCCTACACTGCGTAATAAAATACATATTGCCTACCTAACCGCACTCCATGGAATGTCACGAACCGTTTGCACAACAACGTCGAAAACGTTCGTCCTAAGTTGTTGCACGAACAGCATGTTATGAAGCTAAGCTAGCTATCGTACGTGATACGCACTTCTTATAAATAATTATTACACTGCTAATACACTGCGATAACGATATTTGTTTTTAGACCACTGCATATCTGGCTTTATTATAAAATAAGTTTATATTGTCCATCAGTTAAGTTCGTCAAATATATTAAAGTCCAGACATTGGACAATCAACAAGAATCATCCTACTGGAAAATTGTAAAAAAGCACTATGTTTGTCTTTCTGACGTAAAAGAACATGTAAAAGAATTCAAACAGGAAACAAAATCTGCTGATAACAAGGGCGTAGGAACCGGGGGTGCTGGGGGAGGGGGCGCCAGTCCCCAGTGAAAAATATGGGGGGGCGGAAGTATCATTCCGCCCCCCCCCCCTCTCCGCAAGTCAGAAAACCCCTTTTTCATTTCCAAATGAAAAAAAAAAAAACTCATTTGGAGCACCAAATTGCATCTAAGGCCAGGTGAAAATGCAAAATTATTTACAAAATGGAGTGGGTGTTGAAGTGTGCTATATTGCACCAAATTGCATCTGAGGCCACCTGGAAATGCAAAAAAAAATCCAAAGGGGGGACACCCCCTCCCCTTAGACCCCTCCCCCAGGCCGGCCATCAGTCTTCAGCCCCCCACTCAAAAGTACCTTCCTACGCCACTGGCTGATAATATGGTATCATATGATCAGGGGCGTAGCCAGTATGTAGCACTGTAGGCCCGGGCCTACACTTTTTTGGCCAAGTTACCTTTTTTTTTAAAACACCCATAATTCAAATCCATAAGCTTGCTGGACGAGTTTAAGAGTCTAGACAGGAAAAACTATTGAAATGAACGTAGCAAGAATATGGCTAAATTAGGTGATCTATTCTTCTGTCATCTAGGCTGTCATTTCTATCGCGTGCCGTTTCATTCAACACTCTACCCGCCGAAAAAGACTAGATTCCGATCTTGTCAGTTTTTTTAACATCTAGTTAAGAACCCGTTTACGCAAATAATATTTCACTTGAGAAAACAGTTGAGAAATTTGCATCAGATTGCAATCGTCGGATAGCTTTCGCCTTCTCTTATTAGGCTAACTTGAACATTTACTAGCTACAGTTGTATCAAAGACAATTACTGGCTATAGTTGTATCAAAGACATTTCTGGCCTATTTTTGTATCTACAAGTATCAGAAGTTGAAAAGTAAGACTACTCTGTGCATGTACCTTGCTAACTTTAAATATGTTATGTGTATTGAATTACGTACTATTTTAACTCGTTTGTTTTTTCGGTTTAAAAGTGATATTGAATGAGGTGTCTCAAGTTAGCAAGAGGCCTGAGAACCAGAATGAACTCTCGGGAAGGGCCGTTTCCGGCCATCTGGGGGGTTTGTAAAACCAAAAATTTTCTTGTACGCTCCGCGCCAACCGATGGTGGCGCTCCCTGCTCAGATAGTCGTGCCTACAACTTTGAAAATCCATATCGCAAAAAGTGCTCCCCTTTCAAATTCCTGGCTAGTTGCTCCACAAGACAGCTACAAAGTAGACATTTAAAGCATGCATTAAATACAAAGGCAAGCAGACTGACTGCATGAATTACATTCCATGGATGCCTGTATATACAACCTGTTACAATAAGAACCCCCGGTACCTTTTGTCATGAAGTTTGAAAGAATCATTTTACATCTCAATTGGAATAATCAGACAAAAGAAGTACAACTTTGATTGTTTTTAAAGATGTGTTGTGCACACGGATCGACTGCTTAAAGAATGTCATTGCTGCAAAATTCCTACATGTAGTACAGACGTTGAAACTTTTAAATTACAATACTAAATTCTACATGGGTTCAATACAACACTTCAATTCCATTTTGATTAGTACTCACAGCAGTATCGCACAGTAGGACTATATGAGAGGTCAATACTACCCACTATCAGAAGCAATACCCTTAACTGGTCAACTTGGCGGTCGATTATCACTCGTTGTCAATATGATAAACTTTGCGCTAACAGAATGGTCCTGCTGAGTCGCTGCCACGTCAACCTCTAAAAGACGTAACATGGTAAGTTATCCTGAATTGTTCCTATTTACCATATTAGTTCATTAATTCACATGCGCCTGCGCCTTAATTTTATTCTACTTTGTGTGATTAACGTTTGTTTTCCTGTCACGTCAACCATGAAACATGTAACCAGGTGCGTATCCAGGGGGGGCGTTGGGGGCGCGCGCCCCCCGGGTAAGGAAAAGAGGAGAGACAAAAAGAGCAGAAAAAAGGGAAAAGGAGGGGGAAAAAGAAAAGGAGGAGAGGAAGGAAGGGAAAAGAAAAAGAAAAAAAAGAGAAAAAGGAGAAAAGGGGGGGGGGGGGAGTAGAAGATAGCCAAGACCTCGGGAAGAGAAAGAGGAACAGTCATAGTTAAAGCGCTGATCCCTACTATATACACAGGGTAGCCAGTGACAGATCAAGGATTACGGAGGGGGTGTGCGCCTTACCCTACCCCTTACACCGACAACTCCATTTTTGACGTTTCCATTTTTCCTCTCTCACTAATGTATCTATATAAATACTATATATGGTCTATCATAACGCGTGTGTGTGTATGGACGCCTTAAACAATTGTACAATTGTGCTATATGGAGCCAACTGTGGCTGGTCTTGAACTCGACCGAGTCGTCGGGGAATATGACGCATTTCGGGAAGGGGCGACTGCCCCCACCCCCCGAGCAAATTTTCTTTATGACATCGCTAGTAATTTCAAAATAGACAATGCTTAGATGCAACTTACAAGGCCTGGGAAGTGTCATTTCCATCGATCTGGGAGGCATTTTCGGCCAAAACTTTTATTGTACGCTTCGCGCCAACTCATGGTGGCGCTTCGCTTAGATAGTTTGCCTACTGGCTTCGCCCCTCCCTTGGCAATTACTCGCTACACGCCTTTTCGAATTTGTAAAGCAAAGAGCATATATAACATCATATCAGTGAGCATTGAAATGCATGTTCCAGGAAGAACAGCCCCAAAAACTGTCTATGTGTGTAGTCAAAGGCGTAGGAGCCCAATTGGATTTGGGGGCTGTAATGACTTGCCCGAAAAAAAAGCCAAAATTTTTCGCGCGCGTTCAACATATCGATGCCAATATCATATAAACAAGCATCGGTCATTACATCGCATGCCATCGTTTACCGTACGGTCCGTGAAAGTTGCACAGTATACCGCCGGATGCTAATGTAAACAACCAAATGTCTTATGTAGATGGAGAAAAAGCATACAGATCCATTTATGTCAAAACTCTCTTTTACAGTAGTAATATCGGCCAAGCTTACAACTTTATTATAATTACCAAGGAGATCATTTTTAAGCTATTCATTGCTATTTATTTTTCTTTCAGTAGGTGCCCGAAAAAAATGGGGAAAATTTGGTTGCGGGGGGGGGGGGGGCTGCAGCCCCCGCCTCCTACGGGACCTACGCCTATGTGTGTAGTGTTCGGTTTCGATATACCTGATATCGGAAATATCTGCTATTTTTCATTTCCTTCAACGCAGTTTTATAATAGCCATTATAAGAGGTTGCAATATTTCTACACCAATAAATTAACTCTGTCTGAATTTTCCAAAATTTCCTCACCAACATTCTTCATCATACTTTCCTCTACTCGTGCAATTTTGACCTGTCTGTTAGGGGTTCAAGGAGGTTTTTCTATATTGGTTTTCCATAGATTGAATTTTGTGCAACATTATGGGTATGTTCTGAAGTGATTTTATTCACGAGAAATGTGAATTTTCAATTCTCAACAAATAATGGGCTTAAAACCTTGAAAAGTGGGGCTTTCGGATATTGTGGGCCGTGACGTAGAATCACCTACAAAAGCAATGATCCATAGGACATGCAATGAGGTCGAACATGATGTGTGACTGGTGACAATCTTCAAAAAGGTTATGGATGGAAAAAAACTTTTGGGAAATACTGCGATTCTCAGGCAAAGTGTACATCTGGTTGGTCATTTTCAAGCCCGAGAAGTGCCATTTCCGGTGATCTGGGGGGTATAAAAACCAGAAATTTTCTTGTACGCTCCGCGCCAACCGATGGTGGCGCTCCGCTCAGATAGTAATTCGCGCCCCCCGGGTTAGAAAATCCTGGATACGCGCCTGGTAACATTTATAAATATGACACCCTCGATTTCCATGTGCTTCAAATTTTAATGATTTCCTTTATATATATTTTATTTAATGCTGGTTTCCCTGCTACGTCAACTATCAATAATACATGTTTGTTTTAACTAAGGTATCCTTACTTATTCCTACATACTTACCAGTTCATTCTCATCCACTTGTACCTTGTATCTTAGGATGCAAGCTGGTTTCCCTGTTACGTCAACTATCATAAACCCGAGTGCGGTAACCCAAAAGGCAATCGTCGTTGCTGTAAACATTCCTGACGAAAATAAAAAATAATTTGCTTGAAGTAAGTAGTCTGTTACTATTCAATTTAATGAGGCGTTAAAGAACAGTGACGGCGTAAGGTGGGGGACGGGGAGGGGGAGGGGGACGGGGAGGGGGTCGGTTGAACGTGAAGAGTATATTTTGTAAATAAAAGTTTCCTCTGTCCATATTTGTCATTGATAATGTAAAAGTTTGGTAATCTATATTAACATTAAACATGCCTTGAACTTTGATTACTACTTCGGTGTCAATTATTATCAGGAGATTGGTTTAACAATTATGATGATCAGGTAACTCGGTGATATGTTCACTGATTGGTATAGGTTTCGATTTACACTATATGTTGTCGATAAATGATAAATGGTAAATGCTGATTTTACTGGTTGATGACATAGTATACCACTGACCTGCTATATCATGTACTGTACGGTAAATGGACGTTATCCCAGATCTGAGTTATCTGGTATCTCAGACAGCGTATATAGGTTTAACACAGCTTCAACACTGTTGATGGTTGTATGTTGCGTTTATGGTGTTCCCATTGGACAAACCCGTCACATGTACGAGAAATCCATATCGGACATTTTTCTTCCAAATTTGTTTCTCGTGTACTGTTTGGCGCATTAAAATTCTACAATTTCTGATTGGACAAAATAAATTGGCACCTTTCATGCCAGTTCCCGTAGGCTCCTTTGAGAGTTTTGTCGCATGTCATAGTGTAAACTTCTCGCTTTGAATAAACGGTCATATGATGAGATAATCGGCTTATGTCGAGTTAAAATGGCATATGTCAGTTTCTAGTACTCTCATTACTCTATGGGCATTGCCACATGTCAACGCATAATGTTATCAATTGATTGAGTGAAACTTTCGTATGTGAAAGAAACCGACGTATATTGAATTGGGCCAATTCTTATGCATAAATGCAAATCAGTTTTAATTTCGGGCTTCAAGATAGACCTATACCCTTAAACAGCCATTTTTCGGTTGTTTTTTATCATGAGGATTGTTATTACTGGACATGAGATATATCTCATATGTCCACTACTAAGTTCTAGAACTGTTGTCAGCTGATGCCAGCTTTCCTTCAGTTTATCGAATTTCACAAAGCACTGTTGGGATTGTCATTCAACTCAATGATTTATTTGCCACTGGAATGTGAACGGCAGCTTGTTAGTAGAATTTTTCAAGTTTTCTGTTTGGCTTGTGATGCATACGAAAGTTTTCCTTCAATCTTACCTAGATACTCGTTTCGCATGGCTACGTTAAAAACGTACATACAACAATGTAGAAGGGATATTACTATGGCGACTTACCCACAATAGTATAACCGGGAAAAGTAAATTTAAAATTACCGCTTTGTTGAGATACACCTACTTTTAAAGGCAGTGAAATTATGTAAATTGCAGTTTTACATACGACTTGGTAAAATCTTAAAAGTATCGTTTTAACGCGATGCTATAAATGTGCATAACGTCGTAAAATAAAATCGTCTTGAAACACGTCAAAGTCTTAACGTACAACATGGTAAAATAAACATTGTCAAGATGGTACGAGGTGTGTAAAACGGTTATTATAACCAGAATGCAAAACGCATTCAGGTTTCGATGACTTCATTGCGCTAGACTTCAGCTTGTTAACCAGAAACAGCTGTTACAGTATGATTGGCCCAAACCACTATATTGATGTACAATTACACTGTGGCATGGTAAACACAAGTCAGTCTATTGTATGTGGCAATACACACCTCTAACAAAAACAATAGGGGTCTTGTACTCAATGTGATGCATCCAAACACTAAGTATGAGATGTATCCACGATTCCCATCGTTATATATCATGTAAAATGGTTTTCAGAGTTTGAACTCTGGTGACCTCAAATGAGATTTGACCTCACAAGGATTCGTGTACTCAATATGGCAAAGCCATATACCATGTATGAAAAGTATTCATGATTTATACAATGAGAAATCATGTTTTCAAGGTTTTGAGGCATCAACACTGAATTTGTTAAAGTATTCTCTTTTTGGCAACCGTCACTAAAAATTAACTTGCCAAAACGCAAAATTCACTCGCCACTATGACTGCTGTTCAAGTCTCCATATATAGATCTACAACATCAATAATTTCTAAGAATAAAACTATATTTCTGTGCAGTACGAAATTTCAACTTTTTCCACCAAACAAAGTGAAACATATAGCAGAATCATAAATAAGCAGCTAGGCATATTGTAGTTTCAAAAACTATTAAATATAAAACATCTGCAAAAATACATACGAAGATAGCTTAGCTTCTGTTACATTAGTGCTCCTCTATAGTACTATAGTCATATACTATAAAGTAGCTAGGTGTGCACGAGTCCTAAGCCTATACAGTACCTCACTACAACTTTGAACTCGATTAGCGCGACTTCGTACATTTTCCCAATTATTTATCTTGTCTTTCGGCTGCAGATTGGGGTACCAACAATTTTGCTATTACTCCATTACACTGCCTAAATCAAAGCGATCTTTTACCCAATGAAAATCTATAGTTAAAAGAGCATCTGTGTTCAACTCGCAACTGTGTTGAGTGACAATCTTTGCCAAAAAATCATAGCAGCAATAACAGCAAACTTGTCTCAAAACTCCTAAAACTGTTGAATATTTTGCGAATTATGACTGATGGCATGGAGCGAAACCATTTTGCAGAAAATTGTTAAATTGCTCAGATTGAACGAAGTGAACAATTGAACATTTTGCAGAAAACTGTTGAATTGACGAGATACGATAAGTTGTCAACTAAACATTTTGTAGAAAATTGTTCAATTGCTCAGATGGAACGAAATGAACAATTGAACATTTTGCAGAAAATTGTTAAATTGCTCAGTTAATGCAACTGAGCAATCCAACATTTTCCTGATTTTTGACAAGATATTATCTTGTTATCTAACAATTTACTGAAAAATGTCAACTTATGGGGCAAAGTTTTTTATGTTGATAGCACTTTTAAGCTTCCGTAGGTTATACTTTGACGCATTTCTCGGCTAATGTATGAGAAACACGTGTGTTGAAGCACGGTATAGAGCTAGCCTGGTCTTCACTGAAATATGATATGCATATATGTGGAATGTTTGCTTGTAGTTGTCTGTTATCTCTGCAGTTAGAAATTTATCCACATGCACCTTGTTTTACAATGTTATTTTCCTCTATGGATAAATTATTTATATATTACAAGAATAACAAATACAACTTTCAGTTCAATCTCCATGATTACATCATTGCTATTGCCAGATGCATTAAATAATATCTTCTAAAAGTCATATCTTCGTCGTACAAACTTTGTTATACACACATCAAGTTTGATTTGATTGTTTAACCCCCGAACTTCATTGAACACGATCTGTAGCATAACTGATACTCTCCAATTGAAAGTCATCTCTTCATACATGGGTATAACCTATGACACTTTCCTTCTGCCTACATTGACCACATAACATTTGGCGTTTTCAATTACTTAGTGCTTTGTTAACTTCATAGTATGATCCTATCATTCCCATGTATAAACAGTTTTAAGGGTTTCGGTCATATTTGGTATGCGGGTAATGGCCAAAATGCTGTATTTATTATCATTATTTTATTTGAACTTTGAATTATCACGACATGACTCACGAAGGAATACAGCCTATGCCCCTGCACTTACCCACGTTGAAGTCTATCAGGCTTACAATCTGGGGGGAACTCGGGAAACTCATTTTTACTCAAATTTGCCAAAGTTTGATCTTTTACCTCCGGCCATGGACCATGTGACCTTTTCGTGAAGTAAAAGTAATTTGATAGTTTGATATTGTATGTTGACATACACAGTCCATGCTAACAAACCGATCATCATGGACAGGGTGGTAGCGATTTAACCGTTGTTGCGACATGAATCATTGCCTATACCATGGTCTACTACATTTTGAATATGTAGAAGTTTCAATACTTCCACCAAAATCAGAACACTGAGAAACTAACGAAGCCAGTATCATAACCGTCACTAAGTTCATTGTCCTTCTTGTAACCTCATAAACAGTGGCGGCGCCAGGAATTTTTAGTTGGGGAGGCTAAGGGGGGGGGGGGCTGAGCCATTTTTTTGGGTGGCTTACAAGATTAAGTGATCTCCGTCCTGGGGGAGGGGTATAAGGGGAGGGGGTGCCCCCCTCCCCTTTTTGAAATTTTTCCCAAACCTGGAAAGGCCTACATGCAAAATGGTGGTAATTTAGCGAGGCTTTTGTCACCTGAAAATGTCTCCAAAAATATGCATTTTTTTGTGAGTAACTTTAGTCAAATTAGAATGGAAGATACCAATTCACAGTTTTCGTATCACTTAAATATTACCTGCTGTGAAAGATCCAATTCCTTTGCTCAATTATTTCGCGCTCTCTGACACAACTCCTGTTTTAGTCTGTATACACGCTGTTTGTGAAACGCACACGACATTGCCGTATGAGAACACCTGTCGGTGAATTGTTTTTGTCAGTCACCAAAAAAAGGCTTCCTGCACCACAACTGAGTCAGTGACTATTATCATGTGAAAAATTCATCAAAATTTCCATTGACCATTGTAGCACTGCGTTATGGCTGACAAATTTGGGTAGGCTATATTGTTTCAATGAGGTTTTTTTTATTGGGGGGCCTATTTCAGTTGGGGGGGGGGGCTAATGGGGGGCTGACTACTTCAGTGGGGGCTAAAGCCCCCCCAAGTCCCCCCTTGGCGCCGCCACTGCTCATAAATGTGACTATAAGTGACTTAAGTGACTATAAGTGACTTAAGTGACTATGAGTGACTTTAAGTGACTATAAGTGACTATGAGTGACTTTAAGTGACTATAAGTGACTTTAAGTGACTATGAGTGACTTTAAGTGACTATGAGTGACTATAAGTGACTATGAGTGACTATAAGTGACTATAAGTGACTATAAGTGACTATAAGTGACTTAAGTGACTATAAGTGACTATAAGTGACTATGAGTGACCTTAGTTCTTTTCATCCGTAGTGGCATAACAGAGGAGTTGGTAACATTTTATGGCTTTTTGCCCTCAAAAACGATGTAACACTCACCGAACACCCCAACAGAAAAATCGTCATTTCCAAAGAGCGCATAATACTTGATGTAAAGAGCTTCCCAGAAATCGGCCGATGCTCCCCAAAAGTTTTGTAGATGCCACGTGAAGGAATTTCGGAAAGCAACCAGAAGAAGAACAATGAAAACTCCTCTCTTGATCATACCAAACAAGTCCTTCTCGTAAAGGAACTATGAACGAATAAAAATACTCCGTTATTGCTTTCATGTGTAGTAAGTGATCCTCACAACAATGTTAATACTGTTAACATTACGTTGATAAATATCCAATTACGTATTATGTGTTATGAGTGTCCTTAACTATAGATAAAAGGTGTTTTTAGGGTATTAAAGCCAGTGGCTACAGGGCCAAAAAGCTGGATATGTATCGGTACCATAGCACAACTGAGGGTTAGCAATTGTCGGTAACGTCCGGTAAATATACTATTGATGGTCGGAAATTCAGGAGAATTGAGTGTGCTAAAACGTTTTAGAAATTCTTGGGTGACGCAGGGCGATTCCACAGTGGGAGCTGGCAAATGGGTTGGGGAGTACTGTGATTAACTTTCAAGTGCCGTGTGCAAATGGAGAGGAAGGGGTGAGAGCGTCCAGTACCCCACCCTCCATCGTGCATTGCTAAGGTAACCATATACGGTACATATACACAAGGGCGTAGGAACCGGGGGGGGGCTGGGGGGGGGGGGCGCCAGCCCCCCCCCAGTGAAAAATATGGGGGGCGGAAGTATCATTCCGCCCCCCGCTCCGCAAGTCAGAAAACCCCTTTTTCATTTCCAAATGAGAAAAAAAATCTCATTTGGAGCACCAAATTGCATTTAAGGCCAGGTGAAAATGCAAAATTCTTTACAAAATGGAGTGGGAGTTGAAGTGTGCTATATTGCACCAAATTGCATCTGAGGCCACCTGGAAATGCAAAAAAATTCCAATTCCCCTTAGACCCCTCCCCCAGGCCGGCCATCAGTCTTCACCCCCCCCCCCCACTCAAAAGTACCTTCCTACGCCACTGCATATACATACTACACACTGATCCTGTTATATAGTATTAGGCTGTACTATATTAGTGATACCGGTTGTTCCTCCTAGTTAGGTCTTATCATGACAATTATTTCCATATCATGGGACTTTGGAAGCAAGATTATTGCTGAATTGAATAAACAATAAAATGATAAGTCAGTGTTCCTTCGATCAACTTCGTCGAACGTCAGTTAGAAGTTGAGCTAACTGATACTGTAAGTACGCCCTAGATCTTAGTAATATTAGTTGCCCAGTCAGATACCTAGTTCTAATACAGTTACGATGTTAGGCCTAGTCAGAGAGAGATTGTGAAGGTGATCCAAGGTCTGTGTACCAAGTGTAGTATTATACAGGACCATAAGCTAGGTTTGGCACACCGTACTGTTATCACTCACTAGTCTGCTAGTCGCATTGACGGTCAGCTGTTCTTCGAGCAAGGACAGCTTCTTTAGTACTGAATATGCATTACAATGCGTTCTCTCAGTGGCTTCTTTAAATCAAGAGGTATGGCGTAACAGAATGCATGATGAAATCTTTCTTCAGCGGATAATTTTTTTGATACTTATCGATCATTAATTTCTTAATTAATGAAGCGTTTCGGGAATAAGCTTGGTGAAACCTCATTTTCATTGGTTCGACAGATAAGCAGCTAATAACGAAGTTCCATTTTGAAACTGAACAGTTTTATGGAATTCCGTTTTCGAAACGCACGGAATCACTTCAAGCTATCAGAGCTCTATCGAATACTGGTTGGGACATGTCAGTTGAAATGTACTACCAATGCTATATAACAACCTTGGAAAGGGCTAAATTTAGCGCGTTTGGCACGATGCCTATACGGGAACGATTCAGTGTCAATAAAACTGTCGATAAAAGCAGTCTGAAATAAAAAATATAATACCAAATCTACGGAAAAGTAGACGGGACACCACATGATCGACTAAGGGTGCTTTACACTACATCCGGATCAGATCTCGACGTCAGGATCTGATCCTGACGTCGAGATCACGGATGTAGTGTAAACGCAGTTCAGATCCGGATATGATCCTCCTATTTTGATGCTGGCAGAGACTCGGATCTGATCCGGACGTCGAGATCAATTTTGCAATGTAAACACCCCCGCATCCGGTGTCCACATGCATGCTCGCGTGGAATTCCAGTCCTGTTTCATGCATGTGCTAATTCCTACGAAGATTGAGTGCGTGTGGTCGTGCATAGCGTCATGTTGTCACCCTAACGCTCTACACCATGACAACGAAAGTTTTGAAGTATACGTACTGCGCGATCCGCGGCTGCGCATGACACATTTCCAATCCGAGTGAGCTACTCCTCCCCGGACGACATGTGGAAGAACAGTTGAGGTAACCAGAGCTTGTAAACACAATAACTCCTCTTTGAACTTCATTCATTGTATAAACAGTATATGGTTCAACATTGTTGAATGCATTATGGGCAAAGTAAGGACATCTTGTAAACACAACTGAGAAAGTAAAGAATGGTGACAGCGGCCTGTACTTATACACTTAAATCTACAACAACAACACGGAGACTTTTATTCAAGTAAAACTTGAGCAGGAGCGGATCGAGACTGTGGTTGGGGGGGGGGGGTCAGTATTTCCCCCACACATTTTGTACCTCATAAAAAAATAGTATAGCTATAAGTAAAAACATGTGCTCAGACCTCACGTGGAAAAGCCCTACACTTCCCCCCCCCCCCCTCTCTCATTCCACGTTTTTTCTTCGATAAGTGAAAGTTTAATATATATAAGAATATTTTCAATTTTACGTGAAATTCAAAGTTGTGAAAACAAATGAATGTGGTATATTAGGGTCGTACATTCACCATTATTTCAAGGCGGGTATGTTGATCGATTTCAAGACCGACTTGTAGTAAATGGCTGAGCAATATTTCAAAAAAAAAAAAAAAAAAATGGTTGAACTTAACTTGGGTATGTGGATGCACAATAATAATAATAATAATAATAATGATGATGATGATGGTGATGGTGGTGGTGTTTTGATGGTGATGATCAGGCGCGTATCCAGGATTTTCTAACCCGGGGGGCGCGAATTACTATCTAAGCGGAGCGCCACCATCGGTTGACGTGCAGCCTACAAGAAAATTTCTGGTTTTGATACCCCCTCAGATCACCGAAAATGACACTTCTCGGGCTTGAAAATGACCTGCCAGATATACACTTTTTGCCTGAGAACCAAGAATTTCCCCAATATTTTTTTTCCTCATCCATAACCTTTTTGAAGATTTTCACCAGTCACACATCATGTTAGACCTCATCGCATCTCCTGTGGATCATTGCTCTTTGTAGGTGATTCTACGTCGCGGCCCACAATACCCGACAGCCTCAGGTTATAAGCCCATTTTTTGTTCAGAATTTCAAAATTCACATTTCTCGTGATTAAACTCACTTAAAAACATACCCATAATGTTGCAAGAAATTTCATCTATGGACAACCAATATAGAAAAACCTCCTTGAACCCCTAACAGACTGGTCAAAATTGCACGAGTAGAGGGAAGTATGATCATAGGCGTACGGGACCATTTCAGTTGGGGGGGGGGGCAGAAACTTTTGTGCCCGAAAGTTCCCGTGACACTATCTAAGCGGAGCGCCACCATCGGTTGGCGCGTACCGTACAAGAATTTTTTTGGCAAAAGATGCCTCTCAGATTGCCGGAAATGGCACTTCTGAGGCCTTGCAAGTTGCATCTAAACATTCTTTATTCTATAATCTCACATCTTAGAAATTGACACTCCCCCCAAAATTTAGTAAATTAGAAGAAGAAAAAATGGTAACATCACTTTGAAGGGGAAAAATAGGACAGTATATTTTTTAAGCTCCTATTTAGTTACCGATATTTATTATTTTAACACAATACTCAGCTACTTCCAGAAAAACATACATTGTTCAATTGTAGGCGGGATAATATCGCTGTGTCGGGTGAGACTGCAATTTGTCTCACAATAAAAATATAAAAAATAACAAAGAATATGATAAACCTATACTTCTAGGCTTGTAGGCACTACCCCCCCCCCCCCCCACCATCCATGAACAAGGAAACGTTTCTTATATATACACTCATGTCGGGGATGTCCAGGTATACAGTTGACTACTTAGAAAAAGTTTTGGATGATAGTGCAAAAAGCGTGGTAGCCCAGATGAGCTGAGCTTACGGTGGTGTTACACGGAAATATTCGGGCAACATGATGCTAATTAAGAAAATTGTTAGGCCTATATTAATATTAATGTCACAAAACAAATAACATAAATGCTCTCCACAGAATTTTCGGGCAAAATTTGAAAAAGATTCGGGCAAGCTACAGCATATTTATATATTCATATATATATTTTTTCTCCTCTTAGGCTGCCCGAATTTTTCAGGACTTTTGCCCGAATTTCTTGTCCTCTGGAAATTTGAGGGGGGTGGGGGTGGGGGTGGGGCTAACGAAATATTTCTTTCTGAAAATTCGGGCAATATGCTGAGAATTTTTCGGGCACCGATACTGAAAGAAAAATACAATTGCAATGATGTAGCTAAAGGAAATGATTAGTTTAAAAAATTTCTCCTTGGTAATTAAAATAAAGTTTTAAGCTTGGCCGACTAATTCGCCATTACTAATGTAAAAGAGAGTTTTGACATAATTGGACCTCTATGCTTTTTCTCAATCTACATAGGACAAAACGTTGTTTATATGAGCATCCCGCGCTATACTGCGCAACTTTCAGTGACCGTACGGTACATGATGGCATGCGATGTAATAACCGATGCTTGCTTATATGATATTGACATTAACAATGTTGATTATGTTGAAATGTTGGTTATATTTTTCGGGGAAGTCGTTACAGCTCCCCAAATCAAATTGGGCTCCTTCGCCTTTCACTATACACACAGACAGTTTTGAGGCTGTTCATCCAGGAACGCCATTTTCGTGCTCACTGATATGATGTGATATTTGCTGTTTACTTTACAAATTCGAACAGGTGCGTAGCGAATAATTTGTCAAGGGAGGGGCGAAGCTTGTTGGCAAACTATCTAAGCGTAGCGCAACCATGAGTTGGCGCAAAGCGTACAAGAAAATTTTGCTCGAAAATGCCTCCGAGATCGCTGGAAATGACATTTCCCATACCTTGTAAGTTGCATCTAAGCATTTTCTATTTCGAATTGACTAGCGATATCATAAAAAAAATATGCTCGGGGGGGGGGGGGCGGCGGTCGCCCCATTCCCGAATGCGTCATGTTCCCCGACGACTCGGTCGAGTTCGAGACCAGCCATAGTTGGTTTCATAGCACAATTGTTTAAGGCGTCCATACACACACGCGCGTTATGGTAGACCATATATAGTATATATATAGATACATTAGTGAGAGAGGAAAGATGGAAACGTCAAAAATGGAGTTGTCGGTGTAAGGGGTAGGGTGAGGCGTACGCCCCTTCCGAAATCCTCGATCCGTCACTGGCTTCCCTGTGTATATAGTAGGGTTCAGCACTGTAATGATATCACTGTTCCTCTTTCTCTTCCCGGTGTCTTGGCGTTTATCTTGTGCTCCCTCCTTTTCTCCCTTTTCTCTCCTTCTTCTTTATCTTTTCCCTTCCTTCCTCTCCTCCTCCTCTTTTTTCCCCTCTTTCTTCCTTTTTCCCCTCTTTTTTCCTTTTTTCTTCTCTTTTTTTTTCTCTCCTCTTTTTCTTACCCGGGGGGCGCGCGCCCCCAACGCCCCCCCCTGGATACGCACCTGATGATGACGGTGACGACGACGATAATGCACACTTTGTATATAGCGCCGGCATCCGCCCGAATGTGCTCATGACTTTTTATGAGTGCAATACAGTATGTGCAATACAATATGTGCAATGAGTGCAATACAATATACTTCATGAAAGTGAAGAAGGTTACCAGATGTAAAAGTCTGTAAACCTGACAACTCCGAAAGTGATGTTGAGTTTATGTGTGTTTTCTGATACACCTAAGTTGTGCCGGTTTGGACGATACTGAGTTCTGGTTTCCCTGGGCGGGTTACATAAAAACAAAAACACACCTTGAACGTGAACAAGTTACAACGGAACCCAATTGCTTTGCTGAAGGTCCAGAAATCAAAGTTTGGAACCTTGTAACTTTGATAACTCCAAATAACTTATACGTATTCCTACAGTGAAGTTCGGCATTGTCGCCGAACTTGCCAGTGTCGATAGCTTGACGTAGGTTCACTTCTTACATACTTTTCGCAGATTTGTCAAAATGTTCAATTGTGAGTGAAAGATATTGGACTGACTTTTATTTTGTTATCTTCAGATCATGGTGCTTTATCGTGCACTATAACGTGATATTTCTAGGGTTGTTTTGACGTTGTCAACTGACCTTTTATAGTTTAGTTTAGTTTAGTAGAAAAAAGGATCAGGAGGGACACTTAAGTCCCCATCAAGGACCCTATAGAGAGAGAGAAAAAACTGAAGACACAGACACTCAGACCCGATTACAATGCTTAAAGTGCTTGTCCAAAGCATTCTTAAACCCATTGACACTACTTGCAAGTACAACTTTCTCAGGCAAACCATTCCACTCACTCACTCACAACCCTGTTAGAAAAAAGTTATGCCGAATATTAATCCTACTATGTGACTTTTGGAGTTTAAGACAATGATCTCTGGTACAACTACCGTTAGCAAACATGAAAAAGTCGGTAAAGGATAAATTGTCGAAACCATACACAATCTTGAAAACCTGGATCAAGTCCCCAAATATAACCTCCTAAGCTCCAGTGTGGTGAGATTCAACAGTTGTAACCGCCTATAATAAGGAACACTCTTTAAGGAACTAATCATCCTATTAGCCCTCCTCTGGACCTTTTCAAGTACTTCCTTATCCTTGGCAAAATATGGGTTCCAAGCCTGCACAGCATACTCCAGATGAGGCCTAAACAACTGCTAATAAAGCCTAACTACGATGTCCTCTTTCAGAAAACTGAAGTTCCTCTTGATCATACCTAAAACCCTATAACCTCTTTTAGCAGCTTCAAGAAAATGTTTAGAAGGTTGCAGAGATGATTCAATGTAGATACCTAGGTCTCTTTCAACAGAGACCTCCTGTAACTCCACACAATTAAGATTGTAGGTAAACTTTTGGTTACTACTACCAATTTGCATTACCTTGCATTTATCAATACTAAAAAGCATTTGCCACCCCTGAGACCAGGAAAAAACCTTATCCAAATCCGTTTGAAACTTCTCAGAATCGCTTTTGGAAGAGACTTCAGAATGCAATTTGGTGTCATCAGCAAACTTCTTTGCTGTACACAAAATATCTCCGTCGATGTCATTTATATAGGCAACAAACAACAAGGGACCCAATACAGACCCTTATATAGTTCTTGCTAGTATATTCTGATCACATTCATACATATTTTACTACAACTGTATAGCAACCCCCCCCCCCCACCCCCTCCAATGTCTCCCTCAGCAATTAGGCTTTCACCTTATCTTTGTTCGAGAATAGACTGGTAACAGCGTTTGAAATAATAATGATTGGAGGAACTTGTTTGATAGAGGACAACGAATTAATGCGCAAAAGGGATAAACAGAAACCACTTACCTTCATCGTCCTAAAAGCGCTGTCTAAAACCATGTTTAATTCACTAAAAGGAATACATTCGCAAAATGTGTAACGTCAGGAAGTACTGTATGCTTCAATTGTACGTGTACTATAAGTGTTAACTAAAGCAATTTGTCATGGACGCGATATTTGTGTCGTTTGTGCAATTCAAATAAGTTAGGATGACAACTCTCTTTGTTTGCTGATCAAAGGTGAATTTCGATATCCTTTATTACAAAGGTTCTATCGATTAGCGTTCAATGGGTTATTAACCGAACTACGGTGATAGGTTTCAACAAAGATGATTGCTGAATAGATCATCAAAATACAACGTGGAAACCAACATCACGACCTGTATGTAAACATAAATGCAACACCCTTTCTCATGAAACTATTAAATCTCACATTGCTGACAGGTGCAAGGAGACGTATCTTACTACTGAAGCGAACATGTAAAAATATATCTGTGTTACATATAGAACATTTAATCACATTTCTTTATTCTAGCTTTATTTTTAGTCTAACTATTCCTCAGAATGCATCATTTCACATATAGAATATTAGTTTCTTGGGGTGTTGCCGGTCACCCCCTACTGGTCCCCGGCGCGTATTTTCCCCCAGTATAGTTGAGTTATTTTCAAAAAGGGGCGTGTCTAACAAGGTTTACGTTCTACGCGATGGCGCACCCTAAACATCGCCGCGTTTACGATGTTACCATTGAAGGTGTAGAACTATCCCGTCAATAGGGTTTTGTAACATGGTCACGCACTGAACTGATTTTACTATAAATTGCAGAGAATTTTTTTGAAATATTATAGATTTGAAATAAGAATTGGAATAAGAATAAGTACTAGATTTATAACTTGCATAGGAAGTCACTGTGATGCACGTTGCAGTCATTGCCAAATCGAAAATTCTAGTTTAGGATACTTAGGTAAAATTATGTTAATACACATTTAGGTACTTAGAACAATGTTATGCGGCGTCAAATCTTGCCGCCAATAAAAAGTTAAGTACACGCGCGCATGGGTACTTCGATGTCTTGCAGTAGTCACGCCCCTTTATGATAATTACACCGAACTCTACTGGGAAACTAGAATTTACGCGAGCCGCCACCAATAGGGTCGAATGATACACCCGGTATTTTGCATGTCGGTACCAAGCACGAGGGAACACCCAAACACAACTAACATATTAACCAAACAGCATATATGCAATGTTGTTTCGATGATGCTACATGAATACTCTTATAAAATGTGACACAATAAGCTGTAGGGTATAGCCAGTGTGAACAACATACTTCAATCCAAGTAGTACAGCAAAAAGCAATGAGATATGACAAACAATATTCACATTGATGACCGAGTTGGAAACTTTTCTTGTATTCAGCATACAGATTGATCACTACCAAAGACAACAGGCTTCTTGTAATCAATGTGGTACACCTACAAGCTGTACATTATAGCAGCTGGCCACTTTTTAACCCCTGGTCCAAAGATTTTTCGTCTGATTTGCCTCTAAAACAGGCGACAGTTATAAGTTCCGTAAATGGCACCTAGTCAACATCAACAAAGGAAGCAAAGATATAATACTGATGATTCACAATGATATCGGGGTGTTACTAAAACGAATGACAATTGCGTTACACATAACGAATGACAATATGTTGTACACACTAAAAAATTGCGTTGACTAAAACGAATGACAGTAATGACAGCACAGACATTTGCTTCAACCGGATATCACAGTTCATACTTCGTGGGTATATAGATCTAGTAAAGAACGGACAAGATAAAAACGCACCTTATAGTAAGCGAAATTGTAAGTGATTTTAAAAAGTAAATTTAACGTCACTTTTTCGATATTAATTGTTAGAAACTAACAATACCATAATCTTGAAATGGCTTCAGTTATCTTTCTATATAAATCTACAGAGGTAAAAAGCACAGCACGCAAGCGCAATCTCACACAAAAACTTTCCCTGTGGTTTCCATCCGTAAATTACACCAAAACCCTGCAGCCACGTGATGCGATTTTCCTCAAATCCTTTTTGCGCAGAAAACCAATAACCGCATTTACTCCACTCCGTTAATCATTCCAGCACTTCTCAACACTGTCATTCGTTGTCGTTCGTTGTCCAAGTTGTTGTCATTCGCTGTCATTCGTTGTCATTCGCTGTCATTCGCGAATGATAATTAACACAGTACAAAGTCAATTGTCATTCGGTCATTCGCTCATTCGTTTTAGTTTGTCCCTGATATCGTCCATTCCAATAGCAGCCTTGTATACCAACAGTACACGTTCATTACAACACCCGTGTGAATTGGCATGCATGCAGCGAAGTACATGGCAACTCCAAAAGTTACCGATACACTGAAGTCAATGGAGCTTTGGTGGAGACTTCTGATTCTTATCTTCGAAGGCCCTTAAGCTAATATCCAATTGCCAACAGCCTCTCCTATTGTTATGATGCATAATGCATATGTTATCTTATAGGCTAGTCGGTGGGAGATACGGTAGATTATAAAACCACGTTCCACAATTTGACCCCTATAGTGACTCCAAATGACATTTGACCTCCACAGAAACATAAAAGGTTTCTTAATTGTACTAAATGTGTCACAACTGTATACTAAATATGAGATTGGTCCAAATATTGTGTTTACAAGCAAGGTGTCACACCCACACCATCACCCACACACTCATCCGCCTGCTTGAGTACAAAGTTTACTATTTTATCGAAACCATTAACTCATATCCCCATCATATAAAATGCTATGAATAAGTGCTGAATGAGGAAGTTTCCAGCATTTTAATTCATCAATTACAGCCAATGGAATATGCCTTTTACAGAACACCCCCTTACCACTAGAATTCTTCTGAGGATATGGTGATTCCCTTAAAGTGACATCTGCAGACTTAGAATACATACACTAACATTCTATTGCCCCTGGCAAGGAATCAAAAAGGCAAATTAGTCTTTCTCTAATTCAATTTTTCTAAACTATAAAACTAAAGAAGTACCTTGCAGTTGCATCTTTTATGAAGTGGACTAACAGACTAAAGCTTTTTAACTTCAGCACAAATCAAATTATGCAACCCCACTTCACTCTATTTATAATCAATCATGTCACTCATTTGACCTAAGAGGTCAAGTGGACATTGGTTTTACACTCAAGTCCAAGCAGTGTTGAAAGTTTTCGTCAATTGTTCATCCAAGTAAATAATTTCATGTTTGGCGGCTTTGGGTAATATTCTTTTATAACTCAGTTAAACCAGAAAGCCAACAAACTATGTTATTCCTTGCCATATTTTACAGTTATTATATTAAATTCACAGTGTGCACACACAGTTCTTGAAGTGGATCCACATACCAAAGGATGAACGTCACCCAAACTTTACATTGGATTAGTGTTTACAAGCCAAGGCACCCCATACACACACACACACACACACACCCACACAGGTACAAGCGGAGAGGTACACACACACGGAGAGGTACATACCTGTTTGTATTACATTCAGACCGAGGACCCCATTGTATTTTCCATTGTTCAAATCCACGTACCCTAACCTTAACAATACCCTTGCAATAGAATTCTTCCGAGGACGTGGTGATTCTTTAGAAATCACAACCGAGGATCTGAAATTCTTTTGTTCAAGTCCTCAGTCAGATAGCAAAACAAACGCACACACACCCAGAGGAACACACACACGGAGAGGAACACACACACGGAGAGGTACACACACACGGAGAGGTACACACACACGGAGAGGAACACACACACGGAGAGGAACACACACACGGAGAGGTACACACACACGGACACGCAACACACACACGGACACGCAACACACACACGGAGAGGTACACACACACGGAGAGGTACACACACACGGAGAGGAACACACACGGAGAGGAACACACACACGGAGAGGTACACACACACGGAGAGGAACACACACACGGAAAGGTACACGCATACTCACCTCCACAATAATATTGGGACCAGTAACTTGGTACGTTTTGAATCAACAATTGTGGGACCTGATTTGTGGGACCAGAATGTACACCTTATGTGTGGGACCTTAAAAACACACCTTTGTGGGACCAGTCCAAATATGTGGGACCAAAAAAACACACCTGAGAAACATCATTTGTGGGACCAGACCAAATTGTGGGACCAAAAAAACACACCTGAGAAACATCATTTGTGGGACCAGACCAAATTGTGGGACCAAAAAAACACACTTGAGAAACATCATTTGTGGGACCAGACCAAATTGTGGGACCAAAAAAACACACCTGAGAAACATCATTTGTGGGACCAGACCAAATTGTGGGACCAACAAAACACACCTGAGAAACATCATTTGTGGGACCAGATCAAATTGTGGGACCAAAAAAACACACCTGAGAAACATCATTTGTGGGACCAGATAAAACATGTTTCAAACTAAATTTGTGGAATCACACCCAATATGTGGGACCACAAATCATGCTGTTCCAACATGTCTGAGACCAAAAGCAGACCTTTCAAATGGTTTGGGTACCAATCCCAAAATGCAGGATTAACTCCTTTGTGGGACGTACCATCTAATGAACACAAATACCTAGTCTCTGTCTCTAAGACAGAAATTAAAGGAGCTTTGGTAGTTGAAAGATAAATTATATATAAGTTTCTGTACTGTTTCCCCCGAAATCAGCAATAGATATTCATCCTGCGAATATTTTCCCAAAAAAACTGCCTCAGCAATAGCAATTTCCAACAGAAATTTCTTTAATCGGCAGAAAAAACGGTATATATATGAATTTTTCTTAAGTTGACGTCCCAGCTCAATAAGTTGGAGGAATACTGTACAGAAAGTAAGGAACACATTTATCTCTCATAAATCCTCCTTTAGCCATTCAGATGTGTCAAGTTAAGGAACTGTAAATATGTTAGGAAAAGAACATTTTCAATTTTTCACAGTTGTCCTTATCTTTCAGTCTGCACTGCATATAATTTGACAAATTGACCAGAGTAATTCACTTTTCATTCAGTTTGAGTTTGAACTAATACCTTTTCATGCACAACAAAACTTGGCATCAAGGTATTCTAATTCGAAGTATTTCTCTGTTTAATTGATACATCAGAATAACTGCTGTATTGTTAAAAGAACTTTTTAAGAAATAATGCTAAAGTTTTTTTTTTCTGTTAGTAGTGCTCAACAAGGATAGCAGCTTTATATGTATATATTCATACTGGGCAGAATCAACAATGTTGTCAGTTTGCACTAACATTTACAGTAGGCTCAAATGAGCACAGAAAATGTGGGACCAACCAACTATATATATATATATGTATATATTTATATATATATATATATATATATATATATATATATATAAATGAAAATCGTAATGAGTTGGAAAATCAAGAACAGTGAAAAAACTTTCAGCCTCCACCGGGATTCGAACCACGGGCCTCCCGCTCTGTACGCGGACACCCTAACCACTAGGCTATGGACGCTGACTGTATGTCCAGAGGTTCGAAACCGGTAAGGAAGATCGTAATTCCACTGTAGGCGTTTGTCACCTGTATCGAACAATACTAGTTCTGTTTTTGGTGACATATTTTGCCTTACTCTAGAGATCAAACATGATGCTAACCAACTCGAAAAAAAAAAAAAAAAAAATATATATATATATATATATATATATATATATATATATATAATATATATATATATATATATATATATATATATATAATATATATATATATATATATATATATATATATATATATATATGTATATATATATATATTCTGTTTAAAGTATCTCTTTCGAGATCCGGCTTTAGGAATCACAAATGATTTCGAGTTGGTTAGCATCATGTTTGATCTCAAGAGTAAGGCAAAATATGTCACCAAAAACAGAACTAGTATTGTTCGATAAAGGTGGCAAACGCCTACAGTGGAATTACGACCTTCCTTACCGGTTTCGAACCTCTGGACATACAATCAGCGTCCATAGCCTAGTGGTTAGGGTGTCCGCGTACAGAGCGGAAGGCCCGTGGTTCGAATCCCGGTGGAGGCTGAAAGTTTTTTCACTGTTCTTGATTTTCCAATTCATTACGATTTTCACTTATATATATATATATATATATATATTTATACACATATTTAAAGCGGGAGGCCCGGGTTCGAATCCCGGTGGAGGCTCAAAGTTTTTTCACTGTTCTGGATTTTCCTTCACATTACGTTTTCAACGGGGACACCCTAACCAACTAGGCCATGGACGCTGATTGTATGTCCAGAGGTTCGAAACAGGTAAGGAAGGTCATCAGGAGTTGCAGCTTGACATGTACTACATAATGGCAGAAAGCAACTATTATGTCTGTTCCCAATAACATTTACAGTAGGCCCTAATGAGCACAGGGAATGTGGGACCAACCTGCCAATAACCTGCTGTAAAGGTCAAAGAATAACTCCTGGCCTTTCATATTTTATATTAATCCCACAAAATTGTTTTACAAAAAGCAGCTTAGCTTTACTCAATTAGTAGTCTTTAACAGGAGTTGCAGCTTGACATGTACTACATAATGGCAGAAAGCAACTATTATGTCTGTTCCCAATAACATTTACAGTAGGCCCTAATGAGCACAGGGAATGTGGGACCAACCTGCCAATAACCTGCTGTAAAGGTCAAAGAATAACTCCTGGCCTTTCATATTTTATATTAATCCCACAAAATTGTTTTACAAAAAGCAGCTTAGCTTTACTCAGTTAGTAGTCTTTAACAGGAGTGGCAGCTTGATATGTCCTACATAATGGGCAGAAAGCAACTATTATGTCTGTTCCCACTAACATTTACAGTAGATCCTTATGAGCACAGAAAATGTGGGACCAACTTGTCAAATAACCTGCTGTATATATAGTTAAAGATAATTCCTGGGCTAGCACTTCCTCTTTAATATCTCGACAGAATTGTTTAAGAAATAACGCTAAATTTCTTGTTATTAGTAGTCCTCAACAGGGATGACAGCTTGTTACATGTATTTCATACTGGGCAGAAGTAACTGTGTGCTCCTCCACCCCTCACTTTTATGCACTTTTTGGCTACTCAATTTGTAGTCCTTCTCATGGGTGGCAGCTTTATATACTCGGCAGAAGCAACAATGTCAGTTTCCACACACATATTACAGTACGATCTAATAAGCGCAGAAAATGTGGGACCAACCTGCCAACCTATTTAGTTCATTTAAGGATAATTCCTGGTCTTGTCTTCATGTTGAATATACCCATTAAAAACAAATTGCCAATAAAAAGCTAAGTTTTTAATTTTAATTTTCAGGTTTACAGACTTGTTCAGGGCCAAGGCCTTCTCACACGACTTTACAACTTAACCCTGGTCATTGGTAACTTGTCACACCTACACACCAAAGTGTGTACAATTCAATCTATCTCTCCTGGGGCACCACAGTGCACCACAACCATGTGTCCCCCGGAGGACTTCCCTTAGGGTGCAGCCACAACGGGTGCAAACAACTATATTTACAAGTTACCTCGCAAGTCCCCATTTATACATCTGTGTGAAGAGAGGCAATGGAGATAAAGCGCCTTGCCCAAGGACACAACGTAATGATCTGGCCAGGGCTCGAACCTGTAATCCTTAGAACGTAATCCACTGCCCACTTGACCACAACGCCCTCCACAGGGGTTTAGGAAATGCCCTTGATTTGAACACAGAAATTTTGGTTCCCCCATGTGCCCCTTCCCCCCCCCCCCCCCTTCGCTTTCATGTACTTTTTGGCTACTCAATTGGTAGACCTTATAAAGGGTGGCAGCTTTATATACTGGGCAGAAGCAACAATGTCAGTTTCCACACAAATTTACAGTACGATCTAATAAGCGCAGAAAATGTGGGACCAACCTGCCGACCTATTTAGATCATTGAAGGATAATTCCTGGTCTTGCACTTCATGTTGAATATACCCTTTTAAAACAAATTGCCAAAAAAAAAGAGCTAAGTTTTACTCAACTAGGAGTCCTAAACAGGGGTTTAGGATATGCCCTTGAACACAGAAAATTTGGTTCCCCCATGTGCCCCCCACCCCCAATTTCATGTACTTTTTGGCTATACTCAATTAGTAGCCCTCATTAAGGGTGGCAGCTTTATATACTAGGCAGAAGCAACAAATTTGTCAGTTTCCACTAAAATTAACAGTAGGCTCGAACGAGCACAGAAAATGTTGGACCAACCTGCATATAGTCAAAAGAATAATTCCTGGGCTTGCACTTACCCTTTTAAAAAAAAATGCAAAAAAGCTTTACATTTTTATCAAGTAGTATTCCTTAACAAGGGTTTACAATATATGCCCTTGAGCACTGAAAATGTCTTTCCCTCATGCTTCTCCCCTTTCTGGCTACTGTATAACAGTATAATAAGCACTATACAACAGTTAATTTATCCTAACCTTTTACGATACTGTAGGACTGGAAAACTCTTGAGATATTGACTGGAAACCATAGTTTTCAATAATAATATATAGCCAACATGCTTGTGTGATCTTTAAACTGTGAGACCAAACAGGCATGAACAATATAGGGCATGGTACAGTTTAGTGTACCCCGTGCCACCCACCCCCCCCCCCCCCCCTCTAACTCTCTGGTGGAAGTAAACCATGGCATTACACTGCATGCAAGGACTGCCAAAAACTTCAGAGGAAGTTTACCTTCATACTTTTTTCCCTTCCACTAAAATAATTCAAAGGCATACTGTAAAACCTAGATGGTACAGGAAACAACATTGATGATCTTTTATTTTTGTAGTATGTTGGAAAAAAAAAATTGTACTGAAATTCAGCACAATGATGTGAAGTGGCAATACATCTATAATTAACACACTTCTTGAATCCTGAACACTATATTATAGATTAGTATGGCAAGAGAGTGAAATCAGTGGAAATTCTTATATGAGAACATTTCTAGGTAAGTAATTTCTTTCTCATTGCAACTTTAAATGTGTACCAACAAGTGCGAAAGTGACTGGAGAAAATATATATCAGAATCAATAGTCTGCATGTATGTATGCAGTCCATTTGCCAACTAATTATAATTAGTCAAGATTACTTAGCTACTACCTTCAATTGTTCTCCAACAGTCTTTATCCAAAGAGAGTTGAAACTGTTTTCAAATTAATCTAATGGCCTGCAAATTAGAAGCTTCTTCTAAACTGTTTCCACAGTTACTAATCTCAGACTCTACGATTCAGTTATTTTAGTTAATGAACACATGTACAGTATGCATACTCCACAGACACTGTAATGAAAAACTATTCAGAAAACATGGGAACTACAAAACCCTAAAAAAACAAAAAAAACATGGGTAAATAAAATTAAGTTTATTGTTATATTTTACACTTCTTTACTCACCATACACTTACTGTAATCTGTAAACTATAAACTACAATCTCTCAGTGACTTTTGATTCTCCCACAGGACCCATTACCACTAAAGTCAAGAAAATGTGACCTTAAAGGTATGCAAATATAGAGAAACAGTTACCAAGAAGGGCAGACAATTTGACCTTTGGGGTTCACATTGGCTTTTTTTCTGCAGTAAGAGGATTCCAGTATATACAGTATATGCCTACTACTGTACATGCAATATCTAAGGCCCACTTTATTTAGTTGTATCATGTATGCAGTATATGGAGCTACTTAACATTGGTAAAAATGTCTTTATACAGGTAATTTTACACAATTAACTGCAGGCATACTGTGATATTCATGAAAATATGGCAGTTGTATGAAGCATGTGACTGCATGTGTACAACAGGTACAGTAAACACAATATAGTGAAGTCTTTTTTTTTTTGGTTCTCAAATTTGTCATAATTTGTATCACAACAGCTTGCATTATATAGTCTATATACACTTCAAAGGTTCTTATTTTTGGTTTTGCATATTAGAAACAGAAATGTGAACAGGTGTCTTAATCAAATCTTTTGACGTGAAATCGCAGTGAGGAGAAAGCTATAGTTAAAAATTCCTTGGTTTTTAAATTTCAATCAAAAATTCTTATTGATAGAAATAATAATATCAGTTTCATTCCAATTACTTAAGTTTGGGACATCAAGTTAGAAATGATGTGTGCTTGTACGGCATTCTCTTCCTTTCAAATAAGGGTTAACTTCCTTTATTCCAATCGAATAATACAAGCTGTGACAACATGTGGGATGAAACTAAAGCAAAACATGGTGCTCTTCTATACCATATCCATGAGCAGCTTCTATTTGTCACTATCACAATTCACAACATTGACCATACTTCCAGTTTGAGAGAGCATTTACTGAATTTTCAGAACAGCCTCTGTTGACCTCAAGTGGCCATCAAAAAGCTTTCAAAAACTCATTTCATAAATGCACCCCTCCCCCCAAACACACATATAAGCCGCACAATTGAACCAAACTTCAGCTACTACATCATGGTGTGAATGAATAAATGAAAGCACTTTAATTGCTGCCAACTGAAAATTCTTGCATCATAATTACAATTAGACATAATTTTGGCCTGTGCATTTAAATGAAATTTACAATACCTCTCTTAAGGAGGTATGTTGAGTAGGAGGTACTACAAGACGATTCTAGCTCTTTGGAGTTAGCTTGAAGCGAGCAATACTGTACTTAACTTGAAATTTGGGAGTTGAATGGACTTAATTAAGTGCAATTTCATGTAATTAGCATATATAACTAAGGAATTTTGTCAGCCGCAACAAGTCTAAGGGCAGTTCCAAGCAAAACAGGACATGACCCCCAAAACTTCAAATAGGTTTAATCGTAACAAATTTGGTATCAAATTAAAGCTAAGAATCAAAATTTCCTTAATCTGCATAAGGAATACTATTTTCATGTCATTAACATATTGAAATTTGCATAATTTAAATTGCAACATTAATAAAAATAATGGTTGTCAAGTTGATACTAATACATTCATATACATGATAAAAATGATAAACCTGAATTGATGCATGATGTTTGAACTCTAGAGATCCAAACTATGGGCTTAACATTTCTGTAACATATATATTTCATTACTGTTCAATGACCTACAGTAATTAGATTTTGGAAAAAAAATGTCATGCTGTAAGGGTAAATTGTGATGTTTTTTTTAATTATTCCTTTGCAAGACAATCATTTGCAATGAAGTTTGTTTCCAAACTAAGACATCGATAACCATTAAATACAAGCACATTTTTAAGTTCATCTGACTTGCATCATTAATGACTCATTAAAGTCTGCCACGTACGCTGTAACAATTTTGCTACAGCGTGACGTTACAGCTGATATACACACAAACTTTTGCAATGTAGTGTCCTATTTCCAGACATAATTGAACCACCCCCCCCCCCCCCCTGGAACCAACCACTTAAAATGAGGTTGCCTTTAAAGTGATTTAGCTTTCAAATGTGAGATATCAGCTCACCTTCTTAAATGCCTAATGAGAAACAATAGAGACAGGGAAAATATAACACATATTAATTATAGTTGACACCCTTTTTGAAAGCTGGTGGCACCATTCCAACTTCTTCATTCAACTCAGATACTGTATATACCTACATTTCCGGATATGCTATGTGATATATGTTTATGGAACATAAATTGTCAAGTTATCTTTTAATCAAGTCATTTTTATGTTATATTCACATTATAAAATATTCGTAATTTTGTAATTGCCTGTTGTGTGTCACGCTGTAACGCTATGCTAATTTGAATTTTCATTTCATGATTAATGTATTTTTAACAAATTTCCACATCTAAGATCAAAGACTGATGGTAGTGACCATCAGAACGATCTACTGTAAGTACCTTCAAAGCACCATTGAAACATGACAGTGTGCCGCTATACATCGACTTTGCATTGACATTTCAATTGTCACGCTGTAACGGTCACGCTGCAACGTTACATTGAGTAAGATTTTATTGCATATTTAAATTAATTGCCAAACAATTTTCACAAATTAGGTGTCATATAAGACATTGCAGAAAGCAACAAAAGAGTTTCCAATATGGTAGCTGTTTAAACTTCACAGAGTTTTGGGTATAGATGTTTGTGCAAAAAACTCGTCCATTTGACGTCAAACTGTAACAAGGATGATTTATTAATCATATTTCATAAATACGATAGATGGATCAATGATTCATAGTTAATTTTTATACCTGTTTATCAAGAACTAGTTATTTTGTATTATTTTATTGCTGATAAATAAATAACTAAGTCTTTGTGAAAGAACCATATGAATATTGAACAAGCCTTCTGATTGTCACACTGTAATGCTTTGAACTTGCCCCTAAGCAAAGACATGCCATTGAGTTTACTACAGGTACTGTAGTTGTTTGGTAGAATTATAATTGTTTTGCACTTTGACAAGAGTTGACGCTCGAAATGCTTTATCACCTCTGTACCCCATTAATAACAAATAAGATACATTTTCATTTCTGTATATATATATATATATATATATATATATATATATATATATATATATATTGGGTGCATATCCAGGTGGGAGGGGCGTCTGGAGATCCCCCCATCCCCTCCCCCCTTAAAAAAGGGAAAAAGAAAAAAGGAAGAAGCAAAATGGGGAAGGCAAACAAATGGGAAAGGAGGAAAAGAAAAGAATGGGGGAAGGGGAAAGAAAATAGGATAAAGAGGTCAATTATATGATCATTAGGTAGTTTAACATGATGGTTGTATAGATTAACTACATGATCATCATGGTATCAAAGGGGAATATATAGCGGTGAGTCATATACGGATGGTGCTAATATCTGTACTAAACCATATAGCTTCTATTATAGGGAAACTGTGCAGGCCCCTGGACCCAAGACCACCATGCGCAAAGCAAGAGTTAACAAAACAGACAGTCTCCTGATGGTCTCCTCTTTAAAAGTCACTGAGAACCCTCCTTTTACTAAAAGCTGTATTCACCACTGAAACTAAGGGTGAACAGTATATTTATGGATCTTATATTTGGGGTAGGAGTGCACTGCCTTTGAAACCATTTTAGACTTTTGACATTCAAAAGAACTGAAAACTTTACAGCGTTTTGAAAGAGTTAAAAGCAGTCGCGTACTAAGCTTGGACAGAGGGGAAATCTGCCCGGCTACCAAAGTCAAAGTCATGAGTGGCAACTTTTCCGTGCCCTATATATATATATATACATATATATATATACTGCTGAAGAAAGAACTTGGGGAGTTCTTGTTTTAATTCCAATCTGTTCGTTCATAGATCATTGAAATTGATTTCTGAAAGGGTTACATTTATATAGGACAAATGGATTCAATAGTAAGTTGATCCCTGCCTCCCCCACCCACCCAGGCTTCCCCACCCACCCAGGCCCCACCCCCAATAAGAAAAAAAGATGGGGACAGGGCCACTCATTGAGGTAACAAAAATCCAAACATGTTCTGTAGCAGATTATGAAGAGACATTGAAAGTTCCCCAGCATCTTACTCCATAATGATCAAAATTGCACTATGTCACATAAATGAGAAACAAAATTCAACTTGAAGATTCTTTGAATGGGCAACATTCGATATCATCATTTTCAATATGTCCTTTACTGTTAATCTGTGATACACATGGAAGTGTAATTTTTTGTGAATTTGCTCATGAAATTTTGATGATACAAGACAAAATATCCAGTATATGTGTGAATGGCTAACAATTGATTCTTATATTGACATTTTTTCCATCAAAACCCCTACTCTACTGAAATTCAAATCCGTTTGGTGTTCACATAAACAATGCAAGTAAGGTCATGACCATCGATATTTACCTAGTGGCCGTGAAATACCCCAATCAAGAAATTCATGAGCCTATTCTTTGATCTCCTTTAATAATGCATGCTTTCATGATTTATTTTAAGCCGAAACGAGTCTACTTCCATGACAAAATTGTTTTACAGCAAAACGTTTATGCAGTAAATATATATATTTTTTGAATTTGAAATTGCTGGTTATATTCTAACTCTAATACCAGTATCAAAGTTCAATATAGTTATAAGAACTGAATGGTTAATTTGGCATTACACTGATGAAAACAAAAAAAGCCTACATACCCACTTGTTTTGACACATTCCTTGAAAAATAACAGCTTCTAGCTTGCAGGTACATTGAGAGTAAAAGTACTGTAGTGTGGTACTTCTTAAGCCAGTAGTGTATACCAAAAGCTACAATGACACGTACAGTAGGACTACTGTACTAAATAGTCCACTGAGGTTGGTCATGACATTTCCTTTCATTGAAATATGAAGTAAGAACATCCTGCACAGGCCTGGCAGAAGATCATTAAAACTAATGAGAGTTAATCAGCTGGCAAATAAACAAAACAAACACTGTAAAAGTGAGAGATATAAAGTGAGATATAAAGTACTGTACCAAGTTACTGGTCCCAATACTATTGTGGAGGTAAGTACAGTATGTGTGTTTTCCCTAACCACTGACCATACCATTTGAGGGCGCTATTCACAATAGCCCTTCATCAAAATTAGTGTGTATTTAGAGTGTTTTATGTTTTCTCCACACAAAAAGACACAATGAGAAAACATACATAATTTTTGGCACCATGCATATTCATGAAGATGATCACTCAGAAGATGGGAAAATAGGGTTCTATAGGTTGTAAATTGTGGGACCAGGCAGTGGTCCCACAATTGCTATTGCTGTCCCACATTTCTAGATGTGTTTTCAGTCACTGGTTCCACAATTAATGTAAAGGTGAGTACACACACACGGAGAGGAACACACACACGGAGAGGAACACACACACGGAGAGGAACACACACACGGAGAGGTACACACACACGGAGAGGTACACACACACGGAGAGGAACACACACACGGAGAGGAACACACACACGGAGAGGAACACACACACGGAGAGGAACACACACACGGAGAGGAACACACACACGGAGAGGTACACACACACGGAGAGGAACACACACACGGAGAGGAACACACACACGGAGAGGAACACACACACGGAGAGGAACACACACACGGAGAGGAACACACACACGGAGAGGAACACACACACGGAGAGGAACACACACACGGAGAGGAACACACACACGGAGAGGAACACACACACGGAGAGGTACACACACACGGAGAGGAACACACACACGGAGAGGAACACACACACGGAGAGGAACACACACACGGAGAGGAACACACACACGGAGAGGAACACACACACGGAGAGGAACACACACACGGAGAGGAACACACACACGGAGAGGAACACACACACGGAGAGGAACACACACACGGAGAGGTACACACACACGGAGAGGAACACACACACGGAGAGGTACACACACACGGAGAGGAACACACACACGGAGAGGTACACACACACGGAGAGGAACACACACACGGAGAGGAACACACACACGGAGAGGAACACACACACGGAGAGGAACACACACACGGAGAGGTACACACACACGGAGAGGTACACACACACGGAGAGGTACACACACACGGAGAGGAACACACACACGGAGAGGAACACACACACGGAGAGGTACACACACACGGAGAGGAACACACACACGGAGAGGAACACACACACGGAGAGGAACACACACACGGAGAGGAACACACACATGGAAAGGTACACAGGGAGAGGTAGACGCACAGAGGTACACACACAACAGTTGAAACAGAGAACGAAAGAGAGCTATTTCGCTTTTCTTTTTATGTTGATATAAATTTATTACTTTTCATGAGCTTAAATGCTGTTTCACACCTTTTTTTTTCAGATCAATAATAAGCATGCACTTAACATGTCCATAGATTGGAAACATCAAAACACAATTAACCCTTTAATGAAAAACAGGACCAAAATAGTCAAAGGCCATTATATATGTTGTTTCACTAATCATCTCTGGATATCATATAAGCATGTATAAGATGAGATTACAGTGATAACTTTGATAGCTTAAACAGACAAGATGAAAAATTGACAAATGCATGTCTTGAGATGTATGATAGTTGCAAGGTCACTTATTATTGATTGTTACATACCAAATAGGTAATTCCTTGAAGTTAAAATAAGGTAACTTATTTACCAATCATTTGATCTGATATCATATAGACAATGAGGCAATTGCATGTCTGAAAATGTATGGTAAATGCAAGGTAACTTAAAATCGTTGTGACACCCCTTAAAGTTAATTTCTTGTAGCGGGAAGGTAAAGTAAGGTAACTTATTAACCATTCATGTGATCTGGTATCATCCCAAAATAGTGACATCATCTTGTGACATCATCAATAGTGACAAATGGTGGCATCATCAATAGTGTTGTTCTGTATTGATCCATTTTATTTTTGATATGTCTTTCATGATTTGCCAATTTATGTTTCAAGTTGTATAATTGCGGTGATATGTGATAACATGTCATACATTCTCGTTTTGTGAAGTCCTGTTGTGCAAACCTGGAAATTGTCCCTAGATGTCAAGGCATCCTAGTTCTTTAAAGGTTTTAAGCACTTTAATATAAGGCGATTTTAAAGTCTGGAATTTCCAGAAGAAAATCCTTTAGATGACATGCTTGTAGGCATGTTGCGGTTGGATCTTTGGAGCAATTTATGAATACTAATAATTTTAAGGGGTGCTCAGGTTGCACCAATGATGAGTCGTGGCAGTAGCATCCTTCAATCTCCCAATCATTGTATCTGCTCAATAATAACTATTAGATACAATAAGATAACAATAAGATTTATCCCTTCAAAGAACCAAGATATTATATGTACTAAGATCCTAAACATTAAATAATAGCAGTTACTATTGACTATTACAACTTGAACCTTAACTTGCTTTAGTGGTAGTGCTCAAAGCTGTAACATAGGTTTAAGAGCCTATCACATAGTCAGCCCAACGGTGAGATCTATTAATAGTAAACTATAGAAGTACAGAGAAAACATCCTCATGAAAACAACTAAATCACAAAGTGATCTCTTCAAGATAATATGTCTCTTTCATCACTGTTCCACAGACCATTTATTTTATTGTCTTCAATTAGTTTAATTTTATGTTACTCGAAAATATGCAAAACATTATTTGGAATTATCACTTGGATGAGAACATATGAAGAAAGGTGGACACATCTTTATTTAATCATTGCTCTTTGATCCGTGTTCTGTGATTGTCACTGTTGGACAGATTACTCTGCCAACAAACATCAAGTAATACGATGCTAAGAAAGTTCTAGTGCACAACAGAGTACACAAACTGGACCAACTAAAATGGAATAACCAAAAAACATTATTCATTCTGATATATTAATTCCTACAATACCACAAATACACAACTGTATACATTTGCATATATAGCAACATATCACAAGCTTTCATTGTTGCAGGACACTGACATAACGCAATGCAATTAATTCATATATTTTACTTAACAAGCTACAGCAACTGGTGACAGTGTCGAATCCATGAACTGGAACTCTTCACCATAACACTGCTAATTGTGTTATAACCTTGGACTGGAACCCTACACCAAAACATTGCTAACTGTGTTACGACCTTGGGCTGGAACCCTTTACCATAACGTTGCTAATATCGTTACAACCTTGGGCTGGACCCCTTCACCATAACATAACTATTGTGTTACAACCTTGGGCTGGAACCCTTCACCATAACATCGCTAATATTGTTAGAACCTTGGGCTGGAACCCTTCACCATAACATTGCTAATTGTGCTACAACATTGGGCTGGACCATTTCACCATAACATTGCTAATAGTGTTACAATCTTGGGCTGGAACCCTTCATCATAACATAACTATTGTATTACAACCTTGGGCTGGAACCCTTCACCATTACATTGCTAATTGTGTTACAACCTTGGGCTGGAACCTTCACCATTACATTGCTAATTGTGTTACAACCTTGGGCTGGAACCCTTCACCATATCATAACTATTGTGTTACAGACATGAACTGGCACCCTTCACCATAACATTGCTAATTGTGTTACAACCTTGGGCTGGAACCATTCACCATAATGTTGGTAACAGTGTTACAACCTTGGACAGGAATAGTGTTACTTGTGTACACATTAATTTGGCCACTAACATGGGCAACAACTTTCTTTATGATTGAGCAAATGATTTGCTAACAATAAACCTGAGAAATACATGTACTTGAAAAGCAGATATTGATCTAGCCATTTCCATTTTCTGATTACTTAAACAAGTAAGGAAAGCAAAAACAAAGAATACTACTTGGATTGGCAGTCTGTAGTTACATTAGTGCATTCAAATAAGTCCCAAATGTTATATCACATCCCTCAGTCATTCCTTTATAGATAGGTACTTTTACCAAACAAAGATAACCTTAATTTGACCTTATCCAGCAAGAAGGAAAAAAACAATTATTGTTACTGGCAGTTTAAATTAACCTCATTTGAGCAAACACATCCAATCAGATCTTCTTTTACTAGACATTATTGTTCAGATTTTTACCTCTGCTGACCTTTGGCTGCTAATGAAAACAAGAGGGGTTCATCTACTCACTATACACGCCAAACATGAGAGAGGGGTTCATCTACTCACTATACATACCAAACATGAGAGAGAGGTTCATCTACTCACTATACATACCAAACATGAGAGAGGGGTTCATCTACTCACTATACATACCAAACATGAGAGAGAGGTTCATCTACTCACTATACATACCAAACATGAGAGAGGGGTTCATCTACTCACAATACATTCCAAACATGAGAGAGGGGTTCATCTACTCACTATACATACCAAACATGAGAGAGAGGTTCATCTACTCACTATACATACCAAACATGAGAGAGGGGTTCATCTACTCACTATACATACCAAACATGAGAGAGAGGTTCATCTACTCACTATACATACCAAACATGAGAGAGGGGTTCATCTACTCACTATACATACCAAACATGAGAGAGGGGTTCATCTACTCACTATACATACCAAACATGAGAGAGGGGTTCATCTACTCACTATACATACCAAACATGAGAGAGGTTCATCTACTCACTATACATACCAAACATGAGAGAGAGGTTCATCTACTCACTATACATACCAAACATGAGAGAGAGGTTCATCTACTCACTATACATACCAAACATGAGAGAGAGGTTCATCTACTCACTATACATACCAAACATGAGAGAGGGGTTCATCTACTCACTATACATACCAAACATGAGAGAGAGGTTCATCTACTCACTATACATACCAAACATGAGAGAGAGGTTCATCTACTCACTATACATACCAAACATGAGAGAGGGGTTCATCTACTCACTATACATACCAAACATGAGAGAGGGGTTCATCTACTCACTATACATACCAAACATGAGAGAGGGGTTCATCTACTCACTATACATACCAAACATGAGAGAGGTTCATCTACTCACTATACATACCAAACATGAGAGAGAGGTTCATCTACTCACTATAAATACCAAACATGAGAGAGAGGTTCATCTACTCACTATACATACCAAACATGAGAGAGGGGTTCATCTACTCACTATACATACCAAACATGAGATTTATCCAAGATTCCAGTGTTGATGTATCTATTTACAAGGTGTTCATGTTTTTACCTCTGCTGACTCAAAATGACCTTCGACCTCCACTGTAAACAATCTGATTCTTAACCTCAATAAGGAGCAGCTACATCCAAAGTTTCTGATCCGTCCAACCTTCCAACCTTAATGAGATATTGAGTTAACAAGCAAGGCATCACACACGCCCACCCATTCACAGTTGCAAAGTTTATAATTTAAATAGAAACCAATTACTGATTGTCTATGTAAATTGAAACATCTTCCCACAGGTCAGCTATGGCTTTTTCTTTAATTAACATTCATTAAAAAGAAAAATGCTTAAATGTTCAAGTCTTTGTATTTACAAATTATGCACATGATACTTAATAAATGTTTTATATACAAGATTTGGCAAAAAGGAAGTCAAATAATTAAATAAAAGCAAGGTTAATCCCCACATTACCCTCCACCCCCACCAAAACAATATTGAACTAAGAACATAAAATACAAATTGATTATGACAAAGTAAAAAATAAAACACAAAGGAAAATCTGGTTGCAAAATTCAATGATAATTCAAATTTTTCCTTAACAATTATAATACTTACATATTGCTTTGACTTAATAAATGAAATAGCAGACCCATCATAGTTGTAACCTTTATGAATTGAATTTCTGAAAACCTTATAGAGTAAGTTCAATTTTGTATTACTATCATGGCCAGTTGTAACAATATGCAGGGCCAGCCTGTTTTTATCATTCCACATGAGACTGACATTTACTATTTTGCTACTGCAATTGAAGAGAAAAGGTCATGAATGCTACCAACAACACTGATATGAAAATGAAAATTTTGATTGTTGACAGGAACCAATAGTTTCTTCCCACACACTCTTGTTATGTCCTGGTGTCATCCTCTCTAACCAAATGGATATTATTTCCATCAAACGCCACCACTGGGTATTCTCGAGGGTCCAGTGCATAAACCCCTTCATAATTATCCAGAGAACCCACTTCTAATATAGAGGTTCTTTCACTGTTGGTCCAATGTCTGGACCCCCTCCTTCCATTTGATATTGTCCATCTTTCTGTGGCCCATGCTTGTTGTACTGCCCACAACTGGGCCTCTTCCAATATAGCGTCTACCACCTCATCTCCATTAAGGCCATAGAATATAGTCCACACTGAAGTAGGATTTGAAACCATCAGTTTTATGTAATCCTTGGGTGTTTCATATTTCTGAAAGGTAACATTGGTATCAATGGAAGCCACAGAGCTGGTAGAAACATTATCCGATATTCCAAATATGCTAATATCAGTAGCAAATTTCTTCAGCTCAGTTTTGAAGAAGTACTGAAAATCTTTTCCCTTGCGACAATTCTGCCACTGGTGGCCGACTAAAGATCCATTTACAACTCTGGCCAAGCTGAGTTCCAGACCACTGACATATTGACTGGTTACTTGGGTTTGAATCCTGCCACGTGGCATACTCATTTCAATACCATTTCCCAAGATAGATGGGATTTGTTTGAAGGAGAGCTCCTTCTTATCAAATGGATGTGGAGAGAGATGTTGACTAGGTAAAATATGAAGCTCATCTCTTATAGTATTCACTGATTCCTTCACTTGAGAAGCTATAGATCCAGATTGCTGTTAAAAACAAGTAAAAACAATAAAACACTGTCATCAACAACGCAAAAACAATAAAACACTGTCATCAAACAAGTAAAAACAATAAAACAGTCATCAACAATGCAAAAACAATAAAACACTGTCATCAAACAAGTAAAAACAATAAAACACTGTCATCAACAAAGCAAAAACAATAAAACAGTCATCAACAACGCAAAAAACACCAGACAACACAGACACCAAACCCTGCTGAATATTGCTGAAGTGAAATTTCTTCCAGTAATTCCATCTTAAAGGCATGTTCACTGTGTTTGTACTTTTTATGGTGGATTGCAAGTGTGAAGTAAATCTTATATTTACTTTTTGAGTTTACAAGGTTTTCAGACTTTGTCCACTGTTGACCTCATATGACCCTTGTAGAAAACAAATACACCACATAAGAAGTAAATCCACACCTAAGTTTTACAGAGTTTGAAACATTTTCATTTAACTTGACCTAAGTTGTCTTCTTAATAAGACGTTTGACCTCTGCAGAAAATAAGAGCTTTTGTACTCAATAAGGTGGATCCACATATCAAGTATAAAGAAATTCCAAGATTTATCTTTTTTAATGAGATGATTTTATAAGCTATGGCATCACACAGGAGTGCTTACACACACATATGCATCACCATGGCATAGATTCCTTTTGCCTTTGGCAAGGAATCAACAAGTACCTGGTGTGAAAAGGTGACTGGTATCACACATGACAATATGAAACATTTTGTCTAATTTGTACTTGCAATTAAGAGCAAGAATGAGCAAACTTACTTTCAGCCAGGAGAAGGCATCTCCATTAGACCACGAAAACTGTGAGAAATCTCCCTGCTTGCCAACAGAGGGCAGCAAAACATCAATGTTATAACCAAGCATGGAGATCCAACTGTTCATATCTGAAGAAGACAAACAAATTTCAAAATGAGTAACTTAATGAAGAGCACATTTCTGATTTCTCACCATTTACTGCACATAAAGCAATCAAGTGTTTCACAACATTCGCAAGAAGAAATAGCAGTGTAAACCACAATTATTCTCATTATAAAATGTTACAGGTAGCTTTCAAACATGTTACTGGCCAGTGAAGTGACCTGTGTGTCAAGAAATTTCACTTACACAACATGGGCTGACATCATCATAAAGTAGTGTCAATAAGTTAACAACATCATTCTCCTTCACAAACTGAATGTATTATAAACCCTGCAATTTGAAATATACATACGTTTCAAACCGTCTCATTGTTGCTTTATGAAGACCTAGTGATCTGAATCATCATGGGTGTTCTGGCAACTTTTAAGTTGATGTTACTAAGAAGACATTTTGGTCTCAACTACATAATCTCCTAACCAGAATGAAAAAGGTTTTGATGACTTCATTACAATAGACTGAAGCTTGTTCACCAGAAATAGCTCTTATAATATAAATGTCCTGAACCACTACAGTGTGTTGATGTACAATTACACAATGGCAAGATAAACACAGGTAAGTCTATTGTACGTTGGCAATACACACACCGCCACCAAAAACAATAGGGGTCTTGTAGCGGCATGTGGTGCATCCACACACCAAGTATGACAAGTATCCATGATTCCTACCTTGAGATATCATGTAAAAAACTTTCCAGAGTTTGCCTCTTAATGAACTTTGACCAACACCAACACAATTCCTTTACTCAATATGGCAAATCCATATACCATGTATGGGCTACCATGAGATATGCTTAAAAGGTTTCAGAGTTTGACTGCTGGTGACCCAGACGACATTTGACCTGCGCCAAAAAAAATTGAGTTCTTCTATTCAATATAATGCACCCACATGATGAGTCTGAGAGGTATCCATGCCTCCTATCTTGAGATATCCTGTTTACAAAGTTTTCAGGTATTGACTTCTAGTGACCTTTGACCTCCACAAAATGTTTCGTATTCTCAATATGATGTATGCATATGCTAAGTATGACAAATATCCATGCTTCTTATCTTGAGATATAGTGCTTAGAGTGTTTGACAGTCAAACCTCTGGTGACCTCATATGACCTTTGACCTCCACCGGAAACAATACGTTCTTCTACTCAAAATGTCACATACACAAGCCAAGTATAAAAATATGCATACTTCATTCCATGTGGCATTTGGTTTTCAGTTTGACCTCTGGTGACCTCAGATAACCTCTGACCTCCACCAAAAACAATATGGTTGTTCTACTCACTATAGTGCATCAACACCCAAAGTATGAAAATTACCCATGCTTCCTAACTTCAGATATTGTTTATAAAGATTTCAGATCGACCTTTGGTGATCTCAGATGACCTTTGACCTCCACCAAACACACTAGGGTTCTTCTAATTGATATGGGGCATCTACAGCCAAGTATGAGAAGTATCCATGATTCCTAACTTATCGCATTAACAAACTGGGTATCACACACACCTACACACCCAAGCCATCATGACTGCACAGGTTTCTCTTGTCACTGAAACCAAAAGTAGCCTGAGTTATGAACCAATATAATGAGCTGCATGTACTGTATCACTCCATAATATTGGTCCAACTTTCCTTAATCTCATGATTCTCATCATAAAAATATAGAAATAAATATATAATTCTAACGTACGTATAGCAACTACCTCTTCATGGGAAACCTAATCCTGGTATGTATGTAAGCAGTTCAAGGCCACAAAAAGCAAAGGAATACATCGAAATATAGAGATTAGAACACAAAGCAAGGGAATACATCTAAATATAGAGATTAGAACACAAAGCAAGGGAATACATCTAAATATAGAGATTAGAACACAAAGCAAGGGAATACATCTAAAATAGTGATCAGAAAATAAAAATGTAGGAAGACATCTGCATATAGCAACCAGATTGCAAATGAAGGGATACAAAGATCTACTACACATAGAGATCAAAACACAAGGTAATACATATACAAGGGAATACATATACTAATAGAGATCAGAATATGAACAATTATACATAAAGGGATCAAAACACAAAGCAAGATAGAGATCAAAACACAAAACAAGGGAATACATATCCTAATTGAGATCAGATCAGAATATGAAACAAAATAATACATCTACATAAAGGGATCAAATCACTAAGCAAGGGAATACTTTACACATACAGATCAACATGCAACACAAGGGAATATATCTTCTAATAGAATCAGAATATGAAACAAAATAATACATCTACATAAAGGGATCAAATCACTAAGCAAGGGAATACTTTACACATACAGATCAACATGCAACACAAGGCAATATATCTTCTAATAGAATCAGAATATGAAACAAAATAATATATCTACATAAAGGGATCAAATCACTAAGCAAGGGAATACATCTACACATACAGATCAACATGCAACACAAGGGAATATATCTTCTAATAGAATCAGAATATGAAACAAAATAATACATCTACATAAAGGGATCAAATCACTAAGCAAGGGAATACATCTACACATACAGATCAACATGCAACACAAGGGAATATATCTTCTAATAGAATCAGAATATGAAACAAAATAATATATCTACATAAAGGGATCAAATCACTAAGCAAGGGAATACATCTACACATACAGATCAACATGCAACACAAGGGAATATATCTTCTAATAGAATCAGAATATGAAACAAAATAATATATCTACATAAAGGGATCAAATCACTAAGCAAGGGAATACATCTACACATACAGATCAACATGCAACACAAGGGAATATATCTTCTAATAGAATCAGAATATGAAACAAAATAATATATCTACATAAAGGGATCAAATCACTAAGCAAGGGAATACATCTACACATACAGATCAACATGCAACACAAGGGAATATATCTTCTAATAGAATCAGAATATGAAACAAAATAATACATCTACATAAAGGGATCAAATCACTAAGCAAGGGAATACATCTACACATAGAGATTAACATGCAACACAAGGGAATATATCTTCTAATAGAATCAGAATATGAAACAAAATAATACATCTACATAAAGGGATCAAATCACTAAGCAAGGGAATACATCTACACATAGAGATTAACATGCAACACAAGGGAATAAAACTACTAATAGGGATCAGAATATGAAACAAGACTATATATCTACATAAAGGTATCTAAACACAAAGCAAGGAATTACATCTACACATACAGATCAATACCCAAAACAAGGGAATATATATAGAAATATAGAAATCAGAATATGAATGATTATTCATCTACATAATGGGATCAAGGCACAAAGCAAGGGATTACATCTACAATTAGAGAACACAGCATTCCTTGCAAAAAGAATTTAATGAAAATATATTTTCAACAGGCCAATAACGTTTGATTAAGCAAACTAACCAGTCATGTAAGGTGGTTCCAAGTCTTTGTTCATAGGATTGTTGCCATGGAATGTATAAAGGTTGAACTTTCTCAGTTTTCTTGTTTGACCTAGGTCTTCATAAAAAGACACATCTGGTGATGTCCACCTCCTGCTCATGGGGTCGTAATCTCGTCCCTTAAAGTGCACCAACTGTGTCTGAGAATCTTGTAATCCCCCTTTGTAACCTAAATAAATGTTCAAGTTAGGAGCTGAATCTTCCATGATGTTACCCCACGGATCATATACCAATTCTTTTAATACATCTCCTTCCTCACTCAAGACCTGCAAAATGGATCCTAAGTGATCTGTTACCACATACCACCTTCTAAGGTTTCTTCGTATACTTAGCAGTGCTCCTCTCAGGTCATAGTCCAGGGTCCACAATTCTTGTAAATTTTTGTTATAGATGTGAGTTATGGCCCATTTATTCTCTGGGTCTGCATAGAAGAACTGAACCTGTTGCCCGGTGTGATCCTTCCTCCAGATCCGCCTTCCCAATCCATCGTATTTATAACGGACATCATAAGCTCTGGGTTCATAGGCATGGACCAGGAGACCTCTTGAGTTGTAATCAAATGCAGCATTCCCTCTCTGAGATAGTAGCCCATCAGCATCGTGCTTGTAATTAACATCACCCACTTGTGTTACACATCCCCTATGATCATACTGCAATGTTACAGTACCCCTATCTCTGCTTTCTATGGCCAGCAAGTCCCCATTTGGAGAGTAAGCATAACGGAACAATGTTTGATCAGCAGTGTCATTCAGGAGGACTTCATGCAAGAAGCCTCTCTCATTGTGCCTATAATTAAATTGCAGTGCTCTGTCTGCGCTTCCAATGTTTGTGTAGTAAACGTTCATGGAAAAGTCATAACCAAATGATAAGGAGAGCACGCATCTATCATGAATAAAATATCTAATAGACTGTAATAGAATGTGCTGTCCTATGGTATAATGCATTGAAAAAACAGAGTCTGATAACACGTGAGTGGATCCATCCTGATAACTGACCACAAAGCCACCTACTCGAATTAATCTACCAAATTTTTCATCAAATTGTTTCTCGTGTGAGGAGAGCAGTGTCCAATTGAATACTGCTGCAATAGACGTTGTTTGAAAGTTATTGTTCATAGTATAATCAAATTTGGCATTAAGGAAACCACCGAAGCCTGTGGACACCACAGTCTGTTGTTTCATAACAGGACCTGTACTTTTTACTCTCAAAACATTTTGAAAGTCACCTTCCTGTAGCTCTAATAACTTGAGTTGACCACTGGAACGATGATAGTTGAGACTAATCAGTGACTTATCAAAGATCACAGTCATAAGACGTCCTCGACTGTCGTAATGGTTGCTTACTCTTCTTCCTGTTCCTGGGTAATAAATGGTGGACAGACGACCTGTAAAAGACTTATCCACAATCAACCATGGGTCACCTCCTTGAAAAGAGTAGGTCTTGCGGATCACCCCAAGGGTAGTTTGAGAGTTCAGGAAATGAGTTTCTCCTGTAGGCATTACAATCCCACCTAGTTGGCCATCACTGGTATAGCTAAGGGAATACTCAATACCTCCTGGGGGGAATATCCTTATTGGTTGCTGAGGGGAACAAACACATAAATGTTCAACATGAGAGAAAACATTGTAAGCAATCAGTGTTTGATCAAATGGTAAACAATTGTCACCAGCAAACAATGTACTTACATATCCAATTATCACAAAATCTCAACTGTTTTAAAATAAAACTGATGTCTTGGATCTTAGATATTTCAATCGATATATGGTTACCATTATGTTATACATTTACCAGATCTTTGGTTCCCAACTCATTAATACTATTGAGTTACAACCACTCACCAAAGTTTTAAGTTTAGTGTTCATTTCTTTAAAAACGAACAAAACAAAGAACTTTAGTCTTAGTATTGCTTGAAACTTCCACTAAAATATATAACATACACGGCTGCAACTTATTGTCATTCCCAAATACGCCAGCATTTTAGGAAGAAACTTTATCACATAAACAATTAGTTTATGTACGTACCTTACATAATTTGTAAAACATTTTAATGAGAGAGTTGGACCCAAAAAAGTAAAAACAAAAAAATGGGGCTAAAATACCCACATGTACCAGCTATTAACCAACAACTGTATTCCTTGTTTGGATACAATCTGACTTATGGTTGCAGAGTTAATGCAAGTTTAAAATTTTGGGATCTCCCCAAAAAGTGGGCTCCATAAAATTTGTGCATGTTTGGTACCAAAACTATTCCACCCAAACAAACTGAGCCAACAATAAATTTGCCCCCCCCCCCCAAAAAAAAAAAAAATGTATCCCAAAATGCATTTGAGGTGGAAATAAAATGTTTGCAGTCAATAATTTACAAGAGATGGGAACCAACAACAATAGGGCACATCTACATGGTGCATCTACCCATCAAGATGACATAGATTCAACTAGTGGTTGTTGAGATGTTTATAAGCTGTTTTCAACGATTTCCCATTAAACCCCACCTACTCATGAATATTGAGGTGAAAGTTGTCTGTGGAAAGTCAATATGAATGTAACACAATAGTTCCTCACCGTGGTAATATGTTTGAAAGTAGTGGTAAAGTGACACATTTGACCATAGTAAACTTGCTGGCATTTTTTACATTTGCTAAGACCTTCTGATCAATTGTAAACAAGACATTGATGCTTTCAGTGCAAGAAACTAGAATCTTATAACAAAATACATGAAAACATGCAGTAGAGGTAAGAACCAGTTACTGCAGGCTTATTACAGACTTCATGGTAGACACAGGACCAAACTATAGCTGATAACTGGCAGCACTTGCAGTATTGACTAGAAGGTTACATGCATGGCTATAGTTGGCCAGCGATTATCAGTGGATCTTTGTGGAGATATCTGGACTACAAACTCAGTTGATGTTCCACTGCTTTATTCTCTGTATATGTATTTACAACAGACACGGCTACAGTAATGGTGTGCTGCCTTTCTTTGTAATGACTTTGTTGTTTGTTTGCAACATTATCATTATACTTAGGCAGTTAACATGTTTTGCCTTGTACTCAAAAAGCTAAACCATGTTTAAAATAATTGACAGTACAATATCAGTATTTCCAGTTAAGTACCCTCTTTTTTTTTTTTTTTTTCCATCTCATTTATTCAAAAGTATCATAACATATGGTACACACTTGGTACACAGTAAAGTACCCTCTGACGGCTCGTAATTTAAACCTCCCCTCACCCTACTCTCTCCCCCAAAATGAAAGCGACAATATCAAACAAATGCAGCCGGAGCCCTGTGCATCTACAGACAAGTTTATGCTGGTATAGCATGAAAATTAAGTTCCTAAATGTAATTGAGAAGTCTCCATGACTGCTTGAAGAGTTCAACAACCTACCAGGTTAGAACTGTGATATCCAAATCGCCAGATACTATCATTAGTCAATCTTATCTCTGTGAGTCTTCCAGCATCATCATATTGATACAGCTCTTTGAGAACATTCCTCTGCCAGGCACTCAGCCTACCCTGGCTGTCGTATGCCATCCTGGTTTCATGCCAATGTCCCATTGGCGTCCATTCCTTGATTTGTTCTCCTGAGTTGTGGGAGACAGTGAGCAAGAGAACACCATTGGAATCGAGGACGGACTCTTGTTCAGTATATCGGTTGTAGTCCAGGTTTAAGATGGAGTGGCTGTTGACCTATGAGAATGAAATTCAATTAGAGTACATAAAACAATTTCAAGAATGTTTGAGTCTATTGAAAGGAGACACAGTCATTATGCTGAAGAGTAAAGGTGAATTTGATGCATCATATCAATTCGACCAATTTCTGTTCATTTCTGCAAAGCAACAACAAATACATATGCAATATTTTCAAGGACTGCTAATCATCATGAAACAAATATTTTGATACATATCGATATTAACCTACATGAAAAACTACTTCAGAAGTTTTCAAATGGTACAATTAAAATTAGTTTTAAGTTATGCAAATACCTTCAAGCTGCGTTTCACAAGCAGTATCTTGTCTCGGGTCCTGCCACCCTTCCGCACTGTGTAGTCCCATTCAGCTGTCTGAACACTGCCATCTGGTAAAGCAATCTTTCTCTGATGGTAAAACTCACCATATACCCTATCCAACAATGGACTGGGCTGTGTATCCATAGTAACGATGATACCATCTGCAAATGTCACCTGGCATGATCCGTTATCATAGAGGTAAGCATGCTCTGATAAATCACCTAGTATTGAAAGAAGAAAAGCCTTCCGTGGTAACCTAACTGATATCAGCTATGCATTGGCATGATTCTTTTATAGCGACAACATGACATATTTCCCCATCTGAAATGATGCAATCAGGTGATAAGTGTAACCTAATCACTTCATTACAAGCAAAAAGAACTTCAGCTCTGAATTGTATCCACTCAGCAAGCCAGGCCTAAAAATATCTTGCATGAAAGTGTTGCACACCTTAGTTAAGTGTATAAGCATAGCAAACATTACTGCTTTCATCTTTGCATAAGTATATTATACTATCAATGATGCAACACTGATGCAAAATTGGGCAACATCAGCACATGTTGATGAAATGTATAAGTATCTACCCATTATGTGGGGTATTGAAAAGGTATTGAAGTTATAAGTTGTTCCTGTTTGCTAAGCCGTCAGGCAAACATGTTGATTTGTGCTTCATAATTTGGACCTTGCAAACGTTCATCATTAAACCTGCTGTACTTAAGAACAGCTTGCAACATAACTTGGTACTACTTGACTACAGGTTCACCATTACAACATTACTTCCAGCAACCAAGTGTAAAATAACATTGTAATAGAAAATTTGGATGAAGAACTGGTTAAAGGTTTATTTACAACAACCTAACCAACTGTACCTTGTGAGATTGTCTCCCTCCATCGGTCATCCTCCCTGCTAACAATGCTGATGGTTTCTGTCCTATCTGGCACCCCATATCTATTAACTGTTGTTGATTTGTTGACCTCTGAACTTAAATTGCTAACATCTCCTGTTGACCAAAGTGCCTCCCTGAGGTTACCTTGATCATCATAACTGAAATGAAGATGAATTTGGAGCAGATAATTCAGTTGAATTTTCTTGCTTAAATAATACCATGCAGTACTTTGTTTAATCATTCTGAAATTTGATAAGATGAGAACTGTTAAGGATTATTTAAAGAGGCATATATTTCAGTGATATTATGATTATGTAATGATAATGTGCTTTGCTAATAAACAATTGTTGGCTGATAAAAGACACAGAGTTACATCTTTTATCAATAAAATCAATATTGAAAACAAAAATAAGTGATTGGGGTCAATTAAACTTCACTCACCAGTATGCATTCTGTAAATATTCTCTTTCTAGTTTCCTGGTCAAGAGGCCATTTTCATATTGCAACAGGACATTGCCAACCTCCGGCAAGTTATTAACTTGAGTAAGGTAGCCATCTTCGTTCACCCCTAGTGTCACCAGTGACCCATTTTTGCCAATCTCTAGCATGAGAGGGTCTTTAGTACTGCTACGTTGAATGCTAATAGCAAACCCAGAGCTGTCCTGAATACCAATAAGACTATCATGAGCCTCAGTGTAGTTAAAGATGTAGACTACTTCGTCAAGCAAGATGTGTTTCGTCTTGAAATGGAAGCCAAACTGATCAAACAGAAAGATCTCATTTTTGTAAGGTGATGGGATTTCATAAACAAACCGCCTGCGGTGTAGCCTTGGTACTTCCTTCACCAACTTGCGAATTCGTAAGTTACCCTGATCCACAAAGATCAATTCATTCTGGGCAGAGACTGTTAGGGCGATAGGAGACTGAATAGTGGCATTCCCAACCGGCCCTTCATCACCGCTGAAACAGATACAATCCTCTAGTCTACAATCGCAAGGTGTCACACCGCCGACTACAGTGGAAATGTAGCCGTCTGGTGATATCATTCGCACCCTGTGGACATTACTGTAATCTGTCTCGGCCACAAACAGATCTCCACCTGGTGAAAATGAAATTGCAGCGGGTGATTCCATGGGGACTTGATCCGCTCTGCTCAAAGTAGACGATGGTTCCATATTCATGGAAGAGAAGAAACATCCTGACGGTATGCCAGCAAACACTGATGCCATGCCATTGAGGGTTATGCGCAAAATGATATCATCATCGACCACATAGAGGGCACTGTCTAATGGACTGATCGCTAATTCAGTGGGATACTGCAAGCTCAACTGTAATAGAAACGGTAAGTTTGACTTTGTCATGAAGTGGAATAAGTTTGTTTAATGTTGAGAAAAAAGTATCTGAAGTAGAAACACTGATCCATCTTTACTGCTCACTGTTTTTTTTTTGAAAGGGGAGGGGGGGGGGAAGGGTAGAAGAGGCAGTGTATCACAGAAATAACCTGTGAAACATCCTATGTCCCTTATCTCATGGAAAGCATTTTAACAATGTAATAGATATTGAATCTCATAAAAAGACCTCACTGCTATTCTAATTGGTGTTGTACCAATATCACCAAAATTTGGGTTGACCAAAATCTGATATTCCAATCCAGTTATCGGCCTGATACTGATATTTTTAAACAGCCAGAATAAACCTCAAATTTCAGTCCTGCAATAATACATAAGTATCAAAATTTTGTCGGCAATCGTAAGTTATTATCGTTTGCACAACTTACAAACAGTAACCACTTGTATAACTCTCATTTGTGGAATCTCGTTAATAAATTAGTAGTAAAAAATATGTGCGTATTCTATAAAACTAGTCCTAACTTCATTCTACATGAACGATCAGATTCCCCACCAAGTTGAATATGCATGAAACTATTTTTGGGAAAAATACAAGCCTATACTTGCTGTTACTTCTGTTGTATGATTCAACTACGTTTAGGCTACAAGTCTGATACAAACTATCATCAAATGGAACCACAAATTTCTTAGCAAATATGTTAAAAGATCGTGCGATGAATGAAACTGATTTCATGTAGATTTAGACAGCATATCCTGGCTAAGAAATTAAACTACACCTTGTGTAAACATTTTCTTCAATTGTTAAATTTCTGTACAAAATTATACCCTTCCATTAGCCAACTATACTAACAACTAAGCCTAGCCAAATTTGCAAGGTCTGAACAAGCCATGTTTACAACTTTGCTTGTGAAAAATTTTCTTGGATTCTTGCCAAGAACATTTTCAAGGGCAAAACAGGTTTAAGCAGGTATGTTCAATTTTATTTAAGTGGTGTTCACTTGCATAATACAGCAGCCAAACTGGTGAAATTAACTTTTAACAGGTGACAAAGATTAATGTACAAGGCACTAAGTGGCCTAGCTGACAGGTCTGTTTACTGACCAGGTGATCAGCATTTTGGCCACTAGCTATAATTCACAACAAAAACTAGACTAAAGATATGGGTTTCTTTAGAACAGATTAATAAATCAATGCAAGTAACTGCACAAGAAGCGGCTTTGTTGTTTAAAAAATTAATGTTCACGGCAATGTGCTTAAATTTTACCGATATAGATATGCTGCCCGTAACCAATATCGCAAACGATTTTTGACCAACACTAATTCTAATACAAACTTTGTTAGATGTGTGCAACATTCCAGAGTTATATGATTCAACTTTACAAAGAACAAAGCAGTTTGCTTTCAGCTTGTCCACTGTGCAACCAACAAATGCTGCTTACAAGACTGAATATTTTGACATTACATATTGCATATCATAAAATGTTTCTTAGTAAACAATTGCTAGGATAAACATACCCTTCTGGAGACTTTATCAATGCCTTACCTTACTAGCAGGCATCTGGGAGCCACACCTGGGGCGTCTGAAGGGCATCATGACACCAGGTATACCAAGGAAACTACCGATCCTGCCAGTGGTATCCACCACTCGAATAATGGTGCCATCAATGAAATACACCTTCCCATCTTTGTCCACTGCAATTCCTGTATGAGAACCAATAACCATGGATTAAATATCTGGGCTCTTCTAGTGTGCAGGTTTAACTGAAGCCAAGGAGAGTCTGTATCAAAGTAAACTAAGAAACATAGTCCACTTCTTTTCCAGATTAGCAACAGAAAGACATAATCAACTGAGATACCAACATTGAAAAATGCAAGGTAGTACTAATCAATATTAGGTGATGGATTTATTCACACAAACTTGGCACAACAAAATCTGTGTTTTAATTAAGAAAAAAACATTATTTGAGGCAAAAAGTGTTCATGTAATTGTGCAACAAACATCTTCTACAGTTCTGGCTTTGACAGGTCCTGTCAGTATTAAAATTGCTGTAAATTGTCAACTGTATAGTTTCACTGATGAGACAAAAGAGTCCATGATTCTGCTAGCATACTACCAGTTTTACGAATACAAAGGTCTATAGTGTTATGGAAAGAGTCTATAGGAGGACACATTGAAATACAAATGATTTGATTTGCCTCTATCTTTGCTGCAAGAGTCACCCATAGAGTAAATCTGTTTGGCATTGATTCTGTAGTACCTTTAGGGGAGTACAGTCTGGCATTACTTGCTGGGCCATTGTCTCCACAACCATCAGCATCCACCAACAAACAGGGCCTTCCAGTCCCAGCAAGAATATCCACCTGTGTGTGATTGGAGCCATTCAGAGGAATCTGAAGCTCATAAATCCGCCTCATCTGGGGTTCAGCAAGGTAAAGTTTGTTTTCAAGAGTACTGACTGCCAGATGGTACTTATACGTAGGCACATAACTGTAAAACAGAATGATATTTGATTGTTTGAGACACACACAAAACAGTTCCTTTACTGTAGTTCAATATTTTTAAGAACCTGAGACATGATGTTCATGCTGCACATGACATTTCAAGTCTACTAATCTATTAAGTAATTGGTCTATTCTTCAATATGTCCTATGTGACTACTATTCATCAAACTTTGTACCCAACTTTCATAAACACAGTCACATGCAAATATACATATCTTCTGACAAAAAGATGAAATTATCTTCTCTGGGTCAAGCATACAACAATAAAGGCAATCAAGTGTGGTAATTACTCAACTACCTGGTAGCTCAAATCAGCACTATAGTGTATGTTTCAAACTGGACAAAATAGATCAAATAGAAAATTCAAAAAATGTAATAACTTGCTAAACTTTTAGTATTTTAGGCTACACACAACCAAAGTGATCACCATAAATTAGAACTGTGTTTTGTAACATGTATTAAAACAGAAAGTTGTGGTTATGGTTAATCAAATAAAGATTAATGCAACCTTTGCAATATTTGTGACATAATCCTACATGTGACTGAATTCATACATTTAGTGCTATATTGACATGAATAACTACAGTGCAGGTAACATCAGTCTATCAAACATGCTCTAATGGGGGGATACGCAGTCCATCACAGATCATGTCTCGTGGTCCACCACACACCATGTCTGTCTACTAGTCCACCACAGATCATGTCTTGTGGTCCACCACAGATCATATCTCCTTGTCCACCACAGATCATGTCTCCTAATAGTCCACCACAGATGCATATCTTCCAGTCCACCACAGATCATGTCTCCTAGTCCACCACAGATCATGTCTACTAGTCCACCACAGACCATATCTTCCAGTCCACCACATATCATATCTCCTAGTCTACCACAAATCATGTCTCCTAGTCCACCACAGATCATATCTCCTAATAGTCCACCACAGATCATGTCTACTAATAGTCCACCACAAATGCATATCTTCCAGTCCACCACAGATCATGTCTCCTAGTCCACCACAGATCATGTCTCCTAGTCCACCACAGATCATGTCTACTAGTCCACCACAGATCAAATCTTCCAGTCCACCACAGATCATATCTCCTAGTAGTCCACCACAGATCATGTCTCCTAGTCCACCGCAGATCATGTCTCCTAATAGTCCACCACAAAAGCATATCGTCCAGTCCACCACAAATCATGTCTCCTAGTCCACCACAGATCATATCTCCTAATAGTCCACCACAGATCATGTCTCCTAATAGTCCACCACAAAAGCATATCGTCCAGTCCACCACAGATCATGTCTCCTAGTCCACCACAGATCATGTCTACTAGTCTACCACAGATCATGTCTCCTAGTCTACCACAGATCATATCGTCCAGTCCACCACAGATCATGTCTCCTAGTCCACCACAGATCATGTCTCCTAGTCCACCACAGATCCTGTCTCCTAATAGTCCACCACAGATTATATCTTCCAGTCCACCACAGATCATGTCTCCTAATAGTCCACCACAGATTATATCTTCCAGTCCACCACAGATCATATCTCCTAATAGTCCACCACAGATCATATCTCCTACTAGTCCACCACAGATCATGTCTACTAGTCCACCACAGATCATGTCTCCTAATAGTCCACCACAGATTATATCTTCCAGTCCACCACAGATCATATCTCCTAATAGTCTACTACAGATTATATCTTCCAGTCCACCACAGATCATATCTCCTAATAGTCCACCACA